>NW_027143330.1:0-65952 GCF_026170545.1 Melanerpes formicivorus
AGGTTGGAGCAGCCTGTATCTCAGCACAGGAATAAGGTAGGGAAGAATTCTAAGGCTCATTTTGACTGCCTCCAGAAGTTAGATCAGATGGCAAATTGGATTTGGTGCTAGGTCTTTCCCTTTCGATTTTACCCCAACAATGTTTTCATTAGTTTCGCTCACTCTCGAAATCAAGCATTTTACAGCAGGTTGGAGCAGCCTGTATCTCAGCACAGGAATAAGGTAGGGAAGAATTCTAAGGCTCATTTTGACTGCCTCCAGAAGTTAGATCAGATGGCAAATTGGATTTGGTGCTAGGTCTTTCCCTTTAGGTTTTACCCCAACAATGTTTTCATTAGTTTCGCTCACTCTCGAAATCAAGCATTTTACAGCAGGTTGGAGCAGCCTGTATCTCAGCACAGGAATAAGGTAGGGAAGAATTCTAAGGCTCATTTTTGACTGCCTCCAGAAGTTAGATCAGATGGCAAATTGGATTTGGTGCTAGGTCTTTCCCTTTCGGTTTTACCCCAACAATGTTTTCATTAGTTTCGCTCACTCTCGAAATCAAGCATTTTACAGCAGGTTGGAGCAGCCTGTATCTCAGCACAGGAATAAGGTAGGGAAGAATTCTAAGGCTCATTTTGACTGCCTCCAGAAGTTAGATCAGATGGCAAATTGGATTTGGTGCTAGGTCTTTCCCTTTAGGTTTTACCCCAACAATGTTTTCATTAGTTTCGCTCACTCTCGAAATCAAGCATTTTACAGCAGGTTGGAGCAGCCTGTATCTCAGCACAGGAATAAGGTAGGGAAGAATTCTAAGGCTCATTTTGACTGCCTCCAGAAGTTAGATCAGATGGCAAATTGGATTTGGTGCTAGGTCTTTCCCTTTAGGTTTTACCCCAACAATGTTTTCATTAGTTTCGCTCACTCTCGAAATCAAGCATTTTACAGCAGGTTGGAGCAGCCTGTATCTCAGCACGAATAAGGTAGGGAAGAATTCTAAGGCTCATTTTGACTGCCTCCAGAAGTTAGATCAGATGGCAAATTGGATTTGGTGCTAGGTCTTTCCCTTTCGGTTTTACCCCAACAATGTTTTCATTAGTTTCGCTCACTCTCGAAATCAAGCATTTTACAGCAGGTTGGAGCAGCCTGTATCTCAGCACAGGAATAAGGTAGGGAAGAATTCTAAGGCTCATTTTGACTGCCTCCAGAAGTTAGATCAGATGGCAAATTGGATTTGGTGCTAGGTCTTTCCCTTTAGGTTTTACCCCAACAATGTTTTCATTAGTTTCGCTCACTCTCGAAATCAAGCATTTTACAGCAGGTTGGAGCAGCCTGTATCTCAGCACAGGAATAAGGTAGGGAAGAATTCTAAGGCTCATTTTGACTGCCTCCAGAAGTTAGATCAGATGGCAAATTGGATTTGGTGCTAGGTCTTTCCCTTTAGGTTTTACCCCAACAATGTTTTCATTAGTTTCGCTCACTCTCGAAATCAAGCATTTTACAGCAGGTTGGAGCAGCCTGTATCTCAGCACAGGAATAAGGTAGGGAAGAATTCTAAGCTCATTTTGACTGCCTCCAGAAGTTAGATCAGATGGCAAATTGGATTTGGTGCTAGGTCTTTCCCTTTAGGTTTTACCCCAACAATGTTTTCATTAGTTTCGCTCACTCTCGAAATCAAGCATTTTACAGCAGGTTGGAGCAGCCTGTATCTCAGCACAGGAATAAGGTAGGGAAGAATTCTAAGGCTCATTTTGACTGCCTCCAGAAGTTAGATCAGATGGCAAATTGGATTTGGTGCTAGGTCTTTCCCTTTAGGTTTTACCCCAACAATGTTTTCATTAGTTTCGCTCACTCTCGAAATCAAGCATTTTACAGCAGGTTGGAGCAGCCTGTATCTCAGCACAGGAATAAGGTAGGGAAGAATTCTAAGGCTCATTTTGACTGCCTCCAGAAAGTTAGATCAGATGGCAAATTGGATTTGGTGCTAGGTCTTTCCCTTTAGGTTTTACCCCAACAATGTTTTCATTAGTTTCGCTCACTCTCGAAATCAAGCATTTTACAGCAGGTTGGAGCAGCCTGTATCTCAGCACAGGAATAAGGTAGGGAAGAATTCTAAGGCTCATTTTGACTGCCTCCAGAAGTTAGATCAGATGGCAAATTGGATTTGGTGCTAGGTCTTTCCCTTTAGGTTTTACCCCAACAATGTTTTCATTAGTTTCGCTCACTCTCGAAATCAAGCATTTTACAGCAGGTTGGAGCAGCCTGTATCTCAGCACAGGAATAAGGTAGGGAAGAATTCTAAGGCTCATTTTGACTGCCTCCAGAAGTTAGATCAGATGGCAAATTGGATTTGGTGCTAGGTCTTTCCCTTTAGGTTTTACCCCAACAATGTTTTCATTAGTTTCGCTCACTCTCGAAATCAAGCATTTTACAGCAGGTTGGAGCAGCCTGTATCTCAGCACAGGAATAAGGTAGGGAAGAATTCTAAGGATCATTTTGACTGCCTCCAGAAGTTAGATCAGATGGCAAATTGGATTTGGTGCTAGGTCTTTCCCTTTAGGTTTTACCCCAACAATGTTTTCATTAGTTTCGCTCACTCTCGAAATCAAGCATTTTACAGCAGGTTGGAGCAGCCTGTATCTCAGCACAGGAATAAGGTAGGGAAGAATTCTAAGGATCATTTTGACTGCCTCCAGAAGTTAGATCAGATGGCAAATTGGATTTGGTGCTAGGTCTTTCCCTTTAGGTTTTACCCCAACAATGTTTTCATTAGTTTCGCTCACTCTCGAAATCAAGCATTTTACAGCAGGTTGGAGCAGCCTGTATCTCAGCACAGGAATAAGGTAGGGAAGAATTCTAAGGATCATTTTGACTGCCTCCAGAAGTTAGATCAGATGGCAAATTGGATTTGGTGCTAGGTCTTTCCCTTTAGGTTTTACCCCAACAATGTTTTCATTAGTTTCGCTCACTCTCGAAATCAAGCATTTTACAGCAGGTTGGAGCAGCCTGTATCTCAGCACAGGAATAAGGTAGGGAAGAATTCTAAGGATCATTTTGACTGCCTCCAGAAGTTAGATCAGATGGCAAATTGGATTTGGTGCTAGGTCTTTCCCTTTAGGTTTTACCCCAACAATGTTTTCATTAGTTTCGCTCACTCTCGAAATCAAGCATTTTACAGCAGGTTGGACCAGCCTGTATCTCAGCACAGGAATAAGGTAGGGAAGAATTCTAAGGATCATTTTGACTGCCTCCAGAAGTTAGATCAGATGGCAAATTGGATTTGGTGCTAGGTCTTTCCCCTTTAGGTTTTACCCCAACAATGTTTTCATTAGTTTCGCTCACTCTCGAAATCAAGCATTTTACAGCAGGTTGGAGCAGCCTGTATCTCAGCACAGGAATAAGGTAGGGAAGAATTCTAAGGCTCATTTTGACTGCCTCCAGAAGTTAGATCAGATGGCAAATTGGATTTGGTGCTAGGTCTTTCCCTTTAGGTTTTACCCCAACAATGTTTTTCATTAGTTTCGCTCACTCTCGAAATCAAGCATTTTACAGCAGGTTGGAGCAGCCTGTATCTCAGCACAGGAATAAGGTAGGGAAGAATTCTAAGGCTCATTTTGACTGCCTCCAGAAGTTAGATCAGATGGCAAATTGGATTTGGTGCTAGGTCTTTCCCTTTAGGTTTTACCCCAACAATGTTTTCATTAGTTTCGCTCACTCTCGAAATCAAGCATTTTACAGCAGGTTGGAGCAGCCTGTATCTCAGCACAGGAATAAGGTAGGGAAGAATTCTAAGGCTCATTTTGACTGCCTCCAGAAGTTAGATCAGATGGCAAATTGGATTTGGTGCTAGGTCTTTCCCTTTAGGTTTTACCCCAACAATGTTTTCATTAGTTTCGCTCACTCTCGAAATCAAGCATTTTACAGCAGGTTGGAGCAGCCTGTATCTCAGCACAGGAATAAGGTAGGGAAGAATTCTAAGGATCATTTTGACTGCCTCCAGAAGTTAGATCAGATGGCAAATTGGATTTGGTGCTAGGTCTTTCCCTTTAGGTTTTACCCCAACAATGTTTTCATTAGTTTCGCTCACTCTCGAAATCAAGCATTTTACAGCAGGTTGGAGCAGCCTGTATCTCAGCACAGGAATAAGGTAGGGAAGAATTCTAAGGATCATTTTGACTGCCTCCAGAAGTTAGATCAGATGGCAAATTGGATTTGGTGCTAGGTCTTTCCCTTTAGGTTTTACCCCAACAATGTTTTCATTAGTTTTGCTCACTCTCGAAATCAAGCATTTTACAGCAGGTTGGAGCAGCCTGTATCTCAGCACAGGAATAAGGTAGGGAAGAATTCTAAGGCTCATTTTGACTGCCTCCAGAAGTTAGATCAGATGGCAAATTGGATTTGGTGCTAGGTCTTTCCCTTTAGGTTTTACCCCAACAATGTTTTCATTAGTTTCGCTCACTCTCGAAATCAAGCATTTTACAGCAGGTTGGAGCAGCCTGTATCTCAGCACAGGAATAAGGTAGGGAAGAATTCTAAGGATCATTTTGACTGCCTCCAGAAGTTAGATCAGATGGCAAATTGGATTTGGTGCTAGGTCTTTCCCTTTAGGTTTTACCCCCAACAATGTTTTCATTAGTTTCGCTCACTCTCGAAATCAAGCATTTTACAGCAGGTTGGAGCAGCCTGTATCTCAGCACAGGAATAAGGTAGGGAAGAATTCTAAGGCTCATTTTGACTGCCTCCAGAAGTTAGATCAGATGGCAAATTGGATTTGGTGCTAGGTCTTTCCCTTTAGGTTTTACCCCAACAATGTTTTCATTAGTTTCGCTCACTCTCGAAATCAAGCATTTTACAGCAGGTTGGAGCAGCCTGTATCTCAGCACAGGAATAAGGTAGGGAAGAATTCAAAGGCTCATTTTGACTGCCTCCAGAAGTTAGATCAGATGGCAAATTGGATTTGGTGCTAGGTCTTTCCCTTTAGGTTTTACCCCAACAATGTTTTCATTAGTTTCGCTCACTCTCGAAATCAAGCATTTTACAGCAGGTTGGAGCAGCCTGTATCTCAGCACAGGAATAAGGTAGGGAAGAATTCTAAGGATCATTTTGACTGCCTCAGAAGTTAGATCAGATGGCAAATTGGATTTGGTGCTAGGTCTTTCCCTTTAGGTTTTACCCCATTCATTAGTTTCGCTCACTCTCGAAATCAAGCATTTTACAGCAGGTTGGAGCAGCCTGTATCTCAGCACAGGAATAAGGTAGGGAAGAATTCTAAGGCTCATTTTGACTGCCTCCAGAAGTTAGATCAGATGGCAATTGGATTTGGTGCTAGGTCTTTCCCTTTAGGTTTTACCCCAACAATGTTTTCATTAGTTTCGCTCACTCTCGAAATCAAGCATTTTACAGCAGGTTGGAGCAGCCTGTATCTCAGCACAGGAATAAGGTAGGGAAGAATTCTAAGGCTCATTTTGACTGCCTCCAGAAGTTAGATCAGATGGCAAATTGGATTTGGTGCTAGGTCTTTCCCTTTAGGTTTTACCCCAACAATGTTTTCATTAGTTTCGCTCACTCTCGAAATCAAGCATTTTACAGCAGGTTGGAGCAGCCTGTATCTCAGCACAGGAATAAGGTAGGGAAGAATTCTAAGGCTCATTTTGACTGCCTCCAGGAAGTTAGATCAGATGGCAAATTGGATTTGGTGCTAGGTCTTTCCCTTTAGGTTTTACCCCAACAATGTTTTCATTAGTTTCGCTCACTCTCGAAATCAAGCATTTTACAGCAGGTTGGAGCAGCCTGTATCTCAGCACAGGAATAAGGTAGGGAAGAATTCTAAGGCTCATTTTGACTGCCTCCAGAAGTTAGATCAGATGGCAAATTGGATTTGGTGCTAGGTCTTTCCCTTTCGGTTTTACCCCAACAATGTTTTCATTAGTTTCGCTCACTCTCGAAATCAAGCATTTTACAGCAGGTTGGAGCAGCCTGTATCTCAGCACAGGAATAAGGTAGGGAAGAATTCTAAGGCTCATTTTGACTGCCTCCAGAAGTTAGATCAGATGGCAAATTGGATTTGGTGCTAGGTCTTTCCCTTTAGGTTTTACCCCAACAATGTTTTCATTAGTTTCGCTCACTCTCGAAATCAAGCATTTTACAGCAGGTTGGAGCAGCCTGTATCTCAGCACAGGAATAAGGTAGGGAAGAATTCTAAGGCTCATTTTGACTGCCTCCAGAAGTTAGATCAGATGGCAAATTGGATTTGGTGCTAGGTCTTTCCCTTTAGGTTTTACCCCAACAATGTTTTCATTAGTTTCGCTCACTCTCGAAATCAAGCATTTTACAGCAGGTTGGAGCAGCCTGTATCTCAGCACAGGAATAAGGTAGGGAAGAATTCTAAGGCTCATTTTGACTGCCTCCAGAAGTTAGATCAGATGGCAAATTGGATTTGGTGCTAGGTCTTTCCCTTTAGGTTTTACCCCAACAATGTTTTCATTAGTTTCGCTCACTCTCGAAATCAAGCATTTTACAGCAGGTTGGAGCAGCCTGTATCTCAGCACAGGAATAAGGTAGGGAAGAATTCTAAGGCTCATTTTGACTGCCTCCAGAAGTTAGATCAGATGGCAAATTGGATTTGGTGCTAGGTCTTTCCCTTTAGGTTTTACCCCAACAATGTTTTCATTAGTTTCGCTCACTCTCGAAATCAAGCATTTTACAGCAGGTTGGAGCAGCCTGTATCTCAGCACAGGAATAAGGTAGGGAAGAATTCTAAGGCTCATTTTGACTGCCTCCAGAAGTTAGATCAGATGGCAAATTGGATTTGGTGCTAGGTCTTTCCCTTTAGGTTTTACCCCAACAATGTTTTCATTAGTTTCGCTCACTCTCGAAATCAAGCATTTTACAGCAGGTTGGAGCAGCCTGTATCTCAGCACAGGAATAAGGTAGGGAAGAATTCTAAGGCTCATTTTGACTGCCTCCAGAAGTTAGATCAGATGGCAAATTGGATTTGGTGCTAGGTCTTTCCCTTTAGGTTTTACCCCAACAATGTTTTCATTAGTTTCGCTCACTCTCGAAATCAAGCATTTTACAGCAGGTTGGAGCAGCCTGTATCTCAGCACAGGAATAAGGTAGGGAAGAATTCAAATACTCATTTTGACTGCCTCCAGAAGTTAGATCAGATGGCAAATTGGATTTGGTGCTAGGTCTTTCCCTTTAGGTTTTACCCCAACAATGTTTTCATTAGTTTCGCTCACTCTCGAAATCAAGCATTTTACAGCAGGTTGGAGCAGCCTGTATCTCAACACAGGAATAAGGTAGGGAAGAATTCTAAGGATCATTTTGACTGCCTCCAGAAGTTAGATCAGATGGCAAATTGGATTTGGTGCTAGGTCTTTCCCTTTAGGTTTTACCCCAACATGTTTTCATTAGTTTCGCTCACTCTCGAAATCAAGCATTTTACAGCAGGTTGGAGCAGCCTGCATCTCAGCACAGGAATAAGGTAGGGAAGAATTCTAAGGCTCATTTTGACTGCCTCCAGAAGTTAGATCAGATGGCAAATTGGATTTGGTGCTAGGTCTTTCCCTTTAGGTTTTACCCCAACAATGTTTTCATTAGTTTCGCTCACTCTCGAAATCAAGCATTTTACAGCAGGTTGGAGCAGCCTGTATCTCAGCACAGGAATAAGGTAGGGAAGAATTCAAATGCTCATTTTGACTGCCTCCAGAAGTTAGATCAGATGGCAAATTGGATTTGGTGCTAGGTCTTTCCCTTTAGGTTTTACCCCAACAATGTTTTCATTAGTTTCGCTCACTCTCGAAATCAAGCATTTTACAGCAGGTTGGAGCAGCCTGTATCTCAGCACAGGAATAAGGTAGGGAAGAATTCTAAGGCTCATTTTGACTGCCTCCAGAAGTTAGATCAGATGGCAAATTGGATTTGGTGCTAGGTCTTTCCCTTTAGGTTTTACCCCAACAATGTTTTCATTAGTTTCGCTCACTCTCGAAATCAAGCATTTTACAGCAGGTTGGAGCAGCCTGTATCTCAGCACAGGAATAAGGTAGGGAAGAATTCTAAGGATCATTTTGACTGCCTCCAGAAGTTAGATCAGATGGCAAATTGGATTTGGTGCTAGGTCTTTCCCTTTAGGTTTTACCCCAACAATGTTTTCATTAGTTTCGCTCACTCTCGAAATCAAGCATTTTACAGCAGGTTGGAGCAGCCTGTATCTCAGCACAGGAATAAGGTAGGGAAGAATTCTAAGGATCATTTTGACTGCCTCCAGAAGTTAGATCAGATGGCAAATTGGATTTGGTGCTAGGTCTTTCCCTTTAGGTTTTACCCCAACAATGTTTTCATTAGTTTCGCTCACTCTCGAAATCAAGCATTTTACAGCAGGTTGGAGCAGCCTGTATCTCAGCACAGGAATAAGGTAGGGAAGAATTCTAAGGCTCATTTTGACTGCCTCCAGAAGTTAGATCAGATGGCAAATTGGATTTGGTGCTAGGTCTTTCCCTTTAGGTTTTACCCCAACAATGTTTTCATTAGTTTCGCTCACTCTCGAAATCAAGCATTTTACAGCAGGTTGGAGCAGCCTGTATCTCAACACAGGAATAAGGTAGGGAAGAATTCTAAGGATCATTTTGACTGCCTCCAGAAGTTAGATCAGATGGCAAATTGGATTTGGTGCTAGGTCTTTCCCTTTAGGTTTTACCCCCAACAATGTTTTCATTAGTTTCGCTCACTCTCGAAATCAAGCATTTTACAGCAGGTTGGAGCAGCCTGCATCTCAGCACAGGAATAAGGTAGGGAAGAATTCTAAGGCTCATTTTGACTGCCTCCAGAAGTTAGATCAGATGGCAAATTGGATTTGGTGCTAGGTCTTTCCCTTTAGGTTTTACCCCAACAATGTTTTCATTAGTTTCGCTCACTCTCGAAATCAAGCATTTTACAGCAGGTTGGAGCAGCCTGTATCTCAGCACAGGAATAAGGTAGGGAAGAATTCTAAGGCTCATTTTGACTGCCTCCAGAAGTTAGATCAGATGGCAAATTGGATTTGGTGCTAGGTCTTTCCCTTTAGGTTTTACCCCAACAATGTTTTCATTAGTTTCGCTCACTCTCGAAATCAAGCATTTTACAGCAGGTTGGAGCAGCCTGTATCTCAGCACAGGAATAAGGTAGGGAAGAATTCTAAGGATCATTTTGACTGCCTCCAGAAGTTAGATCAGATGGCAAATTGGATTTGGTGCTAGGTCTTTCCCTTTAGGTTTTACCCCAACAATGTTTTCATTAGTTTCGCTCACTCTCGAAATCAAGCATTTTACAGCAGGTTGGAGCAGCCTGTATCTCAACACAGGAATAAGGTAGGGAAGAATTCTAAGGATCATTTTGACTGCCTCCAGAAGTTAGATCAGATGGCAAATTGGATTTGGTGCTAGGTCTTTCCCTTTAGGTTTTACCCCAACAATGTTTTCATTAGTTTCGCTCACTCTCGAAATCAAGCATTTTACAGCAGGTTGGAGCAGCCTGCATCTCAGCACAGGAATAAGGTAGGGAAGAATTCTAAGGCTCATTTTGACTGCCTCCAGAAGTTAGATCAGATGGCAAATTGGATTTGGTGCTAGGTCTTTCCCTTTAGGTTTTACCCCAACAATGTTTTCATTAGTTTCGCTCACTCTCGAAATCAAGCATTTTACAGCAGGTTGGAGCAGCCTGTATCTCAGCACAGGAATAAGGTAGGGAAGAATTCAAATGCTCATTTTGACTGCCTCCAGAAGTTAGATCAGATGGCAAATTGGATTTGGTGCTAGGTCTTTCCCTTTAGGTTTTACCCCAACAATGTTTTCATTAGTTTCGCTCACTCTCGAAATCAAGCATTTTACAGCAGGTTGGAGCAGCCTGTATCTCAGCACAGGAATAAGGTAGGGAAGAATTCTAAGGCTCATTTTGACTGCCTCCAGAAGTTAGATCAGATGGCAAATTGGATTTGGTGCTAGGTCTTTCCCTTTAGGTTTTACCCCAACAATGTTTTCATTAGTTTCGCTCACTCTCGAAATCAAGCATTTTACAGCAGGTTGGAGCAGCCTGTATCTCAGCACAGGAATAAGGTAGGGAAGAATTCTAAGGATCATTTTGACTGCCTCCAGAAGTTAGATCAGATGGCAAATTGGATTTGGTGCTAGGTCTTTCCCTTTAGGTTTTACCCCAACAATGTTTTCATTAGTTTCGCTCACTCTCGAAATCAAGCATTTTACAGCAGGTTGGAGCAGCCTGTATCTCAGCACAGGAATAAGGTAGGGAAGAATTCTAAGGATCATTTTGACTGCCTCCAGAAGTTAGATCAGATGGCAAATTGGATTTGGTGCTAGGTCTTTCCCTTTAGGTTTTACCCCAACAATGTTTTCATTAGTTTCGCTCACTCTCGAAATCAAGCATTTTACAGCAGGTTGGAGCAGCCTGTATCTCAGCACAGGAATAAGGTAGGGAAGAATTCTAAGGCTCATTTTGACTGCCTCCAGAAGTTAGATCAGATGGCAAATTGGATTTGGTGCTAGGTCTTTCCCTTTAGGTTTTACCCCAACAATGTTTTCATTAGTTTCGCTCACTCTCGAAATCAAGCATTTTACAGCAGGTTGGAGCAGCCTGTATCTCAACACAGGAATAAGGTAGGGAAGAATTCTAAGGATCATTTTGACTGCCTCCAGAAGTTAGATCAGATGGCAAATTGGATTTGGTGCTAGGTCTTTCCCTTTAGGTTTTACCCCAACAATGTTTTCATTAGTTTCGCTCACTCTCGAAATCAAGCATTTTACAGCAGGTTGGAGCAGCCTGCATCTCAGCACAGGAATAAGGTAGGGAAGAATTCTAAGGCTCATTTTGACTGCCTCCAGAAGTTAGATCAGATGGCAAATTGGATTTGGTGCTAGGTCTTTCCCTTTAGGTTTTACCCCAACAATGTTTTCATTAGTTTCGCTCACTCTCGAAATCAAGCATTTTACAGCAGGTTGGAGCAGCCTGTATCTCAGCACAGGAATAAGGTAGGGAAGAATTCTAAGG
Source organism: Melanerpes formicivorus (assembly GCF_026170545.1). NCBI lineage: Eukaryota > Metazoa > Chordata > Aves > Piciformes > Picidae > Melanerpes > Melanerpes formicivorus. The sequence goes on from NW_027143330.1 coordinate 11,023, forward strand.
CTCATTTTGACTGCCTCCAGAAGTTAGATCAGATGGCAAATTGGATTTGGTGCTAGGTCTTTCCCTTTAGGTTTTACCCCAACAATGTTTTCATTAGTTTCGCTCACTCTCGAAATCAAGCATTTTACAGCAGGTTGGAGCAGCCTGTATCTCAGCACAGGAATAAGGTAGGGAAGAATTCTAAGGATCATTTTGACTGCCTCCAGAAGTTAGATCAGATGGCAAATTGGATTTGGTGCTAGGTCTTTCCCTTTAGGTTTTACCCCAACAATGTTTTCATTAGTTTCGCTCACTCTCGAAATCAAGCATTTTACAGCAGGTTGGAGCAGCCTGTATCTCAACACAGGAATAAGGTAGGGAAGAATTCTAAGGATCATTTTGACTGCCTCCAGAAGTTAGATCAGATGGCAAATTGGATTTGGTGCTAGGTCTTTCCCTTTAGGTTTTACCCCAACAATGTTTTCATTAGTTTCGCTCACTCTCGAAATCAAGCATTTTACAGCAGGTTGGAGCAGCCTGCATCTCAGCACAGGAATAAGGTAGGGAAGAATTCTAAGGCTCATTTTGACTGCCTCCAGAAGTTAGATCAGATGGCAAATTGGATTTGGTGCTAGGTCTTTCCCTTTAGGTTTTACCCCAACAATGTTTTCATTAGTTTCGCTCACTCTCGAAATCAAGCATTTTACAGCAGGTTGGAGCAGCCTGTATCTCAGCACAGGAATAAGGTAGGGAAGAATTCAAATGCTCATTTTGACTGCCTCCAGAAGTTAGATCAGATGGCAAATTGGATTTGGTGCTAGGTCTTTCCCTTTAGGTTTTACCCCAACAATGTTTTCATTAGTTTCGCTCACTCTCGAAATCAAGCATTTTACAGCAGGTTGGAGCAGCCTGTATCTCAGCACAGGAATAAGGTAGGGAAGAATTCTAAGGCTCATTTTGACTGCCTCCAGAAGTTAGATCAGATGGCAAATTGGATTTGGTGCTAGGTCTTTCCCTTTAGGTTTTACCCCAACAATGTTTTCATTAGTTTCGCTCACTCTCGAAATCAAGCATTTTACAGCAGGTTGGAGCAGCCTGTATCTCAGCACAGGAATAAGGTAGGGAAGAATTCTAAGGCTCATTTTGACTGCCTCCAGAAGTTAGATCAGATGGCAAATTGGATTTGGTGCTAGGTCTTTCCCTTTAGGTTTTACCCCAACAATGTTTTCATTAGTTTCGCTCACTCTCGAAATCAAGCATTTTACAGCAGGTTGGAGCAGCCTGTATCTCAGCACAGGAATAAGGTAGGGAAGAATTCTAAGGATCATTTTGACTGCCTCCAGAAGTTAGATCAGATGGCAAATTGGATTTGGTGCTAGGTCTTTCCCTTTAGGTTTTACCCCAACAATGTTTTCATTAGTTTCGCTCACTCTCGAAATCAAGCATTTTACAGCAGGTTGGAGCAGCCTGTATCTCAGCACAGGAATAAGGTAGGGAAGAATTCTAAGGCTCATTTTGACTGCCTCCAGAAGTTAGATCAGATGGCAAATTGGATTTGGTGCTAGGTCTTTCCCTTTAGGTTTTACCCCAACAATGTTTTCATTAGTTTCGCTCACTCTCGAAATCAAGCATTTTACAGCAGGTTGGAGCAGCCTGTATCTCAGCACAGGAATAAGGTAGGGAAGAATTCTAAGGATCATTTTGACTGCCTCCAGAAGTTAGATCAGATGGCAAATTGGATTTGGTGCTAGGTCTTTCCCTTTAGGTTTTACCCCAACAATGTTTTCATTAGTTTCGCTCACTCTCGAAATCAAGCATTTTACAGCAGGTTGGAGCAGCCTGTATCTCAGCACAGGAATAAGGTAGGGAAGAATTCTAAGGATCATTTTGACTGCCTCCAGAAGTTAGATCAGATGGCAAATTGGATTTGGTGCTAGGTCTTTCCCTTTAGGTTTTACCCCAACAATGTTTTCATTAGTTTCGCTCACTCTCGAAATCAAGCATTTTACAGCAGGTTGGAGCAGCCTGTATCTCAGCACAGGAATAAGGTAGGGAAGAATTCAAATGCTCATTTTGACTGCCTCCAGAAGTTAGATCAGATGGCAAATTGGATTTGGTGCTAGGTCTTTCCCTTTAGGTTTTACCCCAACAATGTTTTCATTAGTTTCGCTCACTCTCGAAATCAAGCATTTTACAGCAGGTTGGAGCAGCCTGTATCTCAGCACAGGAATAAGGTAGGGAAGAATTCTAAGGTTCATTTTGACTGCCTCCAGAAGTTAGATCAGATGGCAAATTGGATTTGGTGCTAGGTCTTTCCCTTTAGGTTTTACCCCAACAATGTTTTCATTAGTTTCGCTCACTCTCGAAATCAAGCATTTTACAGCAGGTTGGAGCAGCCTGTATCTCAGCACAGGAATAAGGTAGGGAAGAATTCTAAGGCTCATTTTGACTGCCTCCAGAAGTTAGATCAGATGGCAAATTGGATTTGGTGCTAGGTCTTTCCCTTTAGGTTTTACCCCAACAATGTTTTCATTAGTTTCGCTCACTCTCGAAATCAAGCATTTTACAGCAGGTTGGAGCAGCCTGTATCTCAGCACAGGAATAAGGTAGGGAAGAATTCTAAGGCTCATTTTGACTGCCTCCAGAAGTTAGATCAGATGGCAAATTGGATTTGGTGCTAGGTCTTTCCCTTTAGGTTTTACCCCAACAATGTTTTCATTAGTTTCGCTCACTCTCGAAATCAAGCATTTTACAGCAAGTTGGAGCAGCCTGTATCTCAGCACAGGAATAAGGTTGGGAAGAATTCAAATGCTCATTTTGACTGCCTCCAGAAGTTAGATCAGATGGCAAATTGGATTTGGTGCTAGGTCTTTCCCTTTAGGTTTTACCCCAACAATGTTTTCATTAGTTTCGCTCACTCTCGAAATCAAGCATTTTACAGCAGGTTGGAGCAGCCTGTATCTCAGCACAGGAATAAGGTAGGGAAGAATTCTAAGGATCATTTTGACTGCCTCCAGAAGTTAGATCAGATGGCAAATTGGATTTGGTGCTAGGTCTTTCCCTTTAGGTTTTACCCCAACAATGTTTTCATTAGTTTCGCTCACTCTCGAAATCAAGCATTTTACAGCAGGTTGGAGCAGCCTGTATCTCAGCACAGGAATAAGGTAGGGAAGAATTCTAAGGTTCATTTTGACTGCCTCCAGAAGTTAGATCAGATGGCAAATTGGATTTGGTGCTAGGTCTTTCCCTTTAGGTTTTACCCCAACAATGTTTTCATTAGTTTCGCTCACTCTCGAAATCAAGCATTTTACAGCAGGTTGGAGCAGCCTGTATCTCAGCACAGGAATAAGGTAGGGAAGAATTCTAAGGTTCATTTTGACTGCCTCCAGAAGTTAGATCAGATGGCAAATTGGATTTGGTGCTAGGTCTTTCCCTTTAGGTTTTACCCCAACAATGTTTTCATTAGTTTCGCTCACTCTCGAAATCAAGCATTTTACAGCAGGTTGGAGCAGCCTGTATCTCAGCACAGGAATAAGGTAGGGAAGAATTCTAAGGCTCATTTTGACTGCCTCCAGAAGTTAGATCAGATGGCAAATTGGATTTGGTGCTAGGTCTTTCCCTTTAGGTTTTACCCCAACAATGTTTTCATTAGTTTCACTCACTCTCGAAATCAAGCATTTTACAGCAGGTTGGAGCAGCCTGTATCTCAGCACAGGAATAAGGTTGGGAAGAATTCAAATGCTCATTTTGACTGCCTCCAGAAGTTAGATCAGATGGCAAATTGGATTTGGTGCTAGGTCTTTCCCTTTAGGTTTTACCCCAACAATGTTTTCATTAGTTTCGCTCACTCTCGAAATCAAGCATTTTACAGCAGGTTGGAGCAGCCTGTATCTCAGCACAGGAATAAGGTAGGGAAGAATTCTAAGGATCATTTTGACTGCCTCCAGAAGTTAGATCAGATGGCAAATTGGATTTGGTGCTAGGTCTTTCCCTTTAGGTTTTACCCCAACAATGTTTTCATTAGTTTCGCTCACTCTCGAAATCAAGCATTTTACAGCAGGTTGGAGCAGCCTGTATCTCAGCACAGGAATAAGGTAGGGAAGAATTCTAAGGATCATTTTGACTGCCTCCAGAAGTTAGATCAGATGGCAAATTGGATTTGGTGCTAGGTCTTTCCCTTTAGGTTTTACCCCAACAATGTTTTCATTAGTTTCGCTCACTCTCGAAATCAAGCATTTTACAGCAGGTTGGAGCAGCCTGTATCTCAGCACAGGAATAAGGTAGGGAAGAATTCTAAGGCTCATTTTGACTGCCTCCAGAAGTTAGATCAGATGGCAAATTGGATTTGGTGCTAGGTCTTTCCCTTTAGGTTTTACCCCAACAATGTTTTCATTAGTTTCGCTCACTCTCGAAATCAAGCATTTTACAGCAGGTTGGAGCAGCCTGTATCTCAGCACAGGAATAAGGTAGGGAAGAATTCTAAGGATCATTTTGACTGCCTCCAGAAGTTAGATCAGATGGCAAATTGGATTTGGTGCTAGGTCTTTCCCTTTAGGTTTTACCCCAACAATGTTTTCATTAGTTTCGCTCACTCTCGAAATCAAGCATTTTACAGCAGGTTGGAGCAGCCTGTATCTCAGCACAGGAATAAGGTAGGGAAGAATTCTAAGGCTCATTTTGACTGCCTCCAGAAGTTAGATCAGATGGCAAATTGGATTTGGTGCTAGGTCTTTCCCTTTAGGTTTTACCCCAACAATGTTTTCATTAGTTTCGCTCACTCTCGAAATCAAGCATTTTACAGCAGGTTGGAGCAGCCTGTATCTCAGCACAGGAATAAGGTAGGGAAGAATTCTAAGGCTCATTTTGACTGCCTCCAGAAGTTAGATCAGATGGCAAATTGGATTTGGTGCTAGGTCTTTCCCTTTAGGTTTTACCCCCAACAATGTTTTCATTAGTTTCGCTCACTCTCGAAATCAAGCATTTTACAGCAGGTTGGAGCAGCCTGTATCTCAGCACAGGAATAAGGTAGGGAAGAATTCTAAGGCTCATTTTGACTGCCTCCAGAAGTTAGATCAGATGGCAAATTGGATTTGGTGCTAGGTCTTTCCCTTTAGGTTTTACCCCCAACAATGTTTTCATTAGTTTCGCTCACTCTCGAAATCAAGCATTTTACAGCAGGTTGGAGCAGCCTGTATCTCAGCACAGGAATAAGGTAGGGAAGAATTCTAAGGCTCATTTTGACTGCCTCCAGAAGTTAGATCAGATGGCAAATTGGATTTGGTGCTAGGTCTTTCCCTTTAGGTTTTACCCCAACAATGTTTTCATTAGTTTCGCTCACTCTCGAAATCAAGCATTTTACAGCAGGTTGGAGCAGCCTGTATCTCAGCACAGGAATAAGGTAGGGAAGAATTCTAGGCTCATTTTGACTGCCTCCAGAAGTTAGATCAGATGGCAAATTGGATTTGGTGCTAGGTCTTTCCCTTTAGGTTTTACCCCAACAATGTTTTCATTAGTTTCGCTCACTCTCGAAATCAAGCATTTTACAGCAGGTTGGAGCAGCCTGTATCTCAGCACAGGAATAAGGTAGGGAAGAATTCTAAGGCTCATTTTGACTGCCTCCAGAAGTTAGATCAGATGGCAAATTGGATTTGGTGCTAGGTCTTTCCCTTTAGGTTTTACCCCCAACAATGTTTTCATTAGTTTCGCTCACTCTCGAAATCAAGCATTTTACAGCAGGTTGGAGCAGCCTGTATCTCAGCACAGGAATAAGGTAGGGAAGAATTCTAAGGCTCATTTTGACTGCCTCCAGAAGTTAGATCAGATGGCAAATTGGATTTGGTGCTAGGTCTTTCCCTTTAGGTTTTACCCCAACAATGTTTTCATTAGTTTCGCTCACTCTCGAAATCAAGCATTTTACAGCAGGTTGGAGCAGCCTGTATCTCAGCACAGGAATAAGGTAGGGAAGAATTCTAAGGATCATTTTGACTGCCTCCAGAAGTTAGATCAGATGGCAAATTGGGATTTGGTGCTAGGTCTTTCCCTTTAGGTTTTACCCCAACAATGTTTTCATTAGTTTCGCTCACTCTCGAAATCAAGCATTTTACAGCAGGTTGGAGCAGCCTGTATCTCAGCACAGGAATAAGGTAGGGAAGAATTCTAAGGCTCATTTTTGACTGCCTCCAGAAGTTAGATCAGATGGCAAATTGGATTTGGTGCTAGGTCTTTCCCTTTAGGTTTTACCCCAACAATGTTTTCATTAGTTTCGCTCACTCTCGAAATCAAGCATTTTACAGCAGGTTGGAGCAGCCTGTATCTCAGCACAGGAATAAGGTAGGGAAGAATTCTAAGGATCATTTTGACTGCCTCCAGAAGTTAGATCAGATGGCAAATTGGATTTGGTGCTAGGTCTTTCCCTTTAGGTTTTACCCCAACAATGTTTTCATTAGTTTCGCTCACTCTCGAAATCAAGCATTTTACAGCAGGTTGGAGCAGCCTGTATCTCAGCACAGGAATAAGGTAGGGAAGAATTCTAAGGCTCATTTTGACTGCCTCCAGAAGTTAGATCAGATGGCAAATTGGATTTGGTGCTAGGTCTTTCCCTTTAGGTTTTACCCCAACAATGTTTTCATTAGTTTCGCTCACTCTCGAAATCAAGCATTTTACAGCAGGTTGGAGCAGCCTGTATCTCAGCACAGGAATAAGGTAGGGAAGAATTCTAAGGCTCATTTTGACTGCCTCCAGAAAGTTAGATCAGATGGCAAATTGGATTTGGTGCTAGGTCTTTCCCTTTAGGTTTTACCCCAACAATGTTTTCATTAGTTTCGCTCACTCTCGAAATCAAGCATTTTACAGCAGGTTGGAGCAGCCTGTATCTCAGCACAGGAATAAGGTAGGGAAGAATTCTAAGGCTCATTTTGACTGCCTCCAGAAGTTAGATCAGATGGCAAATTGGATTTGGTGCTAGGTCTTTCCCTTTAGGTTTTACCCCAACAATGTTTTCATTAGTTTCGCTCACTCTCGAAATCAAGCATTTTACAGCAGGTTGGAGCAGCCTGTATCTCAGCACAGGAATAAGGTAGGGAAGAATTCTAAGGCTCATTTTGACTGCCTCCAGAAGTTAGATCAGATGGCAAATTGGATTTGGTGCTAGGTCTTTCCCTTTAGGTTTTACCCCAACAATGTTTTCATTAGTTTCGCTCACTCTCGAAATCAAGCATTTTACAGCAGGTTGGAGCAGCCTGTATCTCAGCACAGGAATAAGGTAGGGAAGAATTCTAAGGCTCATTTTGACTGCCTCCAGAAGTTAGATCAGATGGCAAATTGGATTTGGTGCTAGGTCTTTCCCTTTAGGTTTTACCCCAACAATGTTTTCATTAGTTTCGCTCACTCTCGAAATCAAGCATTTTACAGCAGGTTGGAGCAGCCTGTATCTCAGCACAGGAATAAGGTAGGGAAGAATTCTAAGGCTCATTTTGACTGCCTCCAGAAGTTAGATCAGATGGCAAATTGGATTTGGTGCTAGGTCTTTCCCTTTAGGTTTTACCCCAACAATGTTTTCATTAGTTTCGCTCACCTCTCGAAATCAAGCATTTTACAGCAGGTTGGAGCAGCCTGTATCTCAGCACAGGAATAAGGTAGGGAAGAATTCTAAGGCTCATTTTGACTGCCTCCAGAAGTTAGATCAGATGGCAAATTGGATTTGGTGCTAGGTCTTTCCCTTTAGGTTTTACCCCAACAATGTTTTCATTAGTTTCGCTCACTCTCGAAATCAAGCATTTTACAGCAGGTTGGAGCAGCCTGTATCTCAGCACAGGAATAAGGTAGGGAAGAATTCTAAGGCTCATTTTGACTGCCTCCAGAAGTTAGATCAGATGGCAAATTGGATTTGGTGCTAGGTCTTTCCCTTTAGGTTTTACCCCAACAATGTTTTCATTAGTTTCGCTCACTCTCGAAATCAAGCATTTTACAGCAGGTTGGAGCAGCCTGTATCTCAGCACAGGAATAAGGTAGGGAAGAATTCTAAGGCTCATTTTGACTGCCTCCAGAAGTTAGATCAGATGGCAAATTGGATTTGGTGCTAGGTCTTTCCCTTTAGGTTTTACCCCAACAATGTTTTCATTAGTTTCGCTCCACTCTCGAAATCAAGCATTTTACAGCAGGTTGGAGCAGCCTGTATCTCAGCACAGGAATAAGGTAGGGAAGAATTCTAAGGCTCATTTTGACTGCCTCCAGAAGTTAGATCAGATGGCAAATTGGATTTGGTGCTAGGTCTTTCCCTTTAGGTTTTACCCCAACAATGTTTTCATTAGTTTCGCTCACTCTCGAAATCAAGCATTTTACAGCAGGTTGGAGCAGCCTGTATCTCAGCACAGGAATAAGGTAGGGAAGAATTCTAAGGCTCATTTTGACTGCCTCCAGAAGTTAGATCAGATGGCAAATTGGATTTGGTGCTAGGTCTTTCCCTTTAGGTTTTACCCCAACAATGTTTTCATTAGTTTCGCTCACTCTCGAAATCAAGCATTTTACAGCAGGTTGGAGCAGCCTGTATCTCAGCACAGGAATAAGGTAGGGAAGAATTCTAAGGCTCATTTTGACTGCCTCCAGAAGTTAGATCAGATGGCAAATTGGATTTGGTGCTAGGTCTTTCCCTTTAGGTTTTACCCCAACAATGTTTTCATTAGTTTCGCTCACTCTCGAAATCAAGCATTTTACAGCAGGTTGGAGCAGCCTGTATCTCAGCACAGGAATAAGGTAGGGAAGAATTCTAAGGCTCATTTTGACTGCCTCCAGAAGTTAGATCAGATGGCAAATTGGATTTGGTGCTAGGTCTTTCCCTTTAGGTTTTACCCCAACAATGTTTTCATTAGTTTCGCTCACTCTCGAAATCAAGCATTTTACAGCAGGTTGGAGCAGCCTGTATCTCAGCACAGGAATAAGGTAGGGAAGAATTCAAAGGCTCATTTTGACTGCCTCCAGAAGTTAGATCAGATGGCAAATTGGATTTGGTGCTAGGTCTTTCCCTTTAGGTTTTACCCCAACAATGTTTTCATTAGTTTCGCTCACTCTCGAAATCAAGCATTTTACAGCAGGTTGGAGCAGCCTGTATCTCAGCACAGGAATAAGGTAGGGAAGAATTCTAAGGCTCATTTTGACTGCCTCCAGAAGTTAGATCAGATGGCAAATTGGATTTGGTGCTAGGTCTTTCCCTTTAGGTTTTACCCCAACAATGTTTTCATTAGTTTCGCTCACTCTCGAAATCAAGCATTTTACAGCAGGTTGGAGCAGCCTGTATCTCAGCACAGGAATAAGGTAGGGAAGAATTCTAAGGCTCATTTTGACTGCCTCCAGAAGTTAGATCAGATGGCAAATTGGATTTGGTGCTAGGTCTTTCCCTTTAGGTTTTACCCCAACAATGTTTTCATTAGTTTCGCTCACTCTCGAAATCAAGCATTTTACAGCAGGTTGGAGCAGCCTGTATCTCAGCACAGGAATAAGGTAGGGAAGAATTCTAAGGCCTCATTTTGACTGCCTCCAGAAGTTAGATCAGATGGCAAATTGGATTTGGTGCTAGGTCTTTCCCTTTAGGTTTTACCCCAACAATGTTTTCATTAGTTTCGCTCACTCTCGAAATCAAGCATTTTACAGCAGGTTGGAGCAGCCTGTATCTCAGCACAGGAATAAGGTAGGGAAGAATTCTAAGGCTCATTTTGACTGCCTCCAGAAGTTAGATCAGATGGCAAATTGGATTTGGTGCTAGGTCTTTCCCTTTAGGTTTTACCCCAACAATGTTTTCATTAGTTTCGCTCACTCTCGAAATCAAGCATTTTACAGCAGGTTGGAGCAGCCTGTATCTCAGCACAGGAATAAGGTAGGGAAGAATTCTAAGGATCATTTTGACTGCCTCCAGAAGTTAGATCAGATGGCAAATTGGATTTGGTGCTAGGTCTTTCCCTTTAGGTTTTACCCCAACAATGTTTTCATTAGTTTCGCTCACTCTCGAAATCAAGCATTTTACAGCAGGTTGGAGCAGCCTGTATCTCAGCACAGGAATAAGGTAGGGAAGAATTCTAAGGATCATTTTGACTGCCTCCAGAAGTTAGATCAGATGGCAAATTGGATTTGGTGCTAGGTCTTTCCCTTTAGGTTTTACCCCAACAATGTTTTCATTAGTTTCGCTCACTCTCGAAATCAAGCATTTTACAGCAGGTTGGAGCAGCCTGTATCTCAGCACAGGAATAAGGTAGGGAAGAATTCTAAGGCTCATTTTGACTGCCTCCAGAAGTTAGATCAGATGGCAAATTGGATTTGGTGCTAGGTCTTTCCCTTTAGGTTTTACCCCAACAATGTTTTCATTAGTTTCGCTCACTCTCGAAATCAAGCATTTTACAGCAGGTTGGAGCAGCCTGTATCTCAGCACAGGAATAAGGTAGGGAAGAATTCTAAGGATCATTTTGACTGCCTCCAGAAGTTAGATCAGATGGCAAATTGGATTTGGTGCTAGGTCTTTCCCTTTAGGTTTTACCCCAACAATGTTTTCATTAGTTTCGCTCACTCTCGAAATCAAGCATTTTACAGCAGGTTGGAGCAGCCTGTATCTCAGCACAGGAATAAGGTAGGGAAGAATTCTAAGGCTCATTTTGACTGCCTCCAGAAGTTAGATCAGATGGCAAATTGGATTTGGTGCTAGGTCTTTCCCTTTAGGTTTTACCCCAACAATGTTTTCATTAGTTTCGCTCACTCTCGAAATCAAGCATTTTACAGCAGGTTGGAGCAGCCTGTATCTCAGCACAGGAATAAGGTAGGGAAGAATTCTAAGGATCATTTTGACTGCCTCCAGAAGTTAGATCAGATGGCAAATTGGATTTGGTGCTAGGTCTTTCCCTTTAGGTTTTACCCCAACAATGTTTTCATTAGTTTCGCTCACTCTCGAAATCAAGCATTTTACAGCAGGTTGGAGCAGCCTGTATCTCAGCACAGGAATAAGGTAGGGAAGAATTCTAAGGCTCATTTTGACTGCCTCCAGAAGTTAGATCAGATGGCAAATTGGATTTGGTGCTAGGTCTTTCCCTTTAGGTTTTACCCCAACAATGTTTTCATTAGTTTCGCTCACTCTCGAAATCAAGCATTTTACAGCAGGTTGGAGCAGCCTGTATCTCAGCACAGGAATAAGGTAGGGAAGAATTCTAAGGATCATGTTGACTGCCTCCAGAAGTTAGATCAGATGGCAAATTGGATTTGGTGCTAGGTCTTTCCCTTTAGGTTTTACCCCAACAATGTTTTCATTAGTTTCGCTCACTCTCGAAATCAAGCATTTTACAGCAGGTTGGAGCAGCCTGTATCTCAGCACAGGAATAAGGTAGGGAAGAATTCTAAGGCTCATTTTGACTGCCTCCAGAAGTTAGATCAGATGGCAAATTGGATTTGGTGCTAGGTCTTTCCCTTTAGGTTTTACCCCAACAATGTTTTCATTAGTTTCGCTCACTCTCGAAATCAAGCATTTTACAGCAGGTTGGAGCAGCCTGTATCTCAGCACAGGAATAAGGTAGGGAAGAATTCTAAGGATCATTTTGACTGCCTCCAGAAGTTAGATCAGATGGCAAATTGGATTTGGTGCTAGGTCTTTCCCTTTAGGTTTTACCCCAACAATGTTTTCATTAGTTTCGCTCACTCTCGAAATCAAGCATTTTACAGCAGGTTGGAGCAGCCTGTATCTCAGCACAGGAATAAGGTAGGGAAGAATTCTAAGGCTCATTTTGACTGCCTCCAGAAGTTAGATCAGATGGCAAATTGGATTTGGTGCTAGGTCTTTCCCTTTAGGTTTTACCCCAACAATGTTTTCATTAGTTTCGCTCACTCTCGAAATCAAGCATTTTACAGCAGGTTGGAGCAGCCTGTATCTCAGCACAGGAATAAGGTAGGGAAGAATTCTAAGGCTCATTTTGACTGCCTCCAGAAGTTAGATCAGATGGCAAATTGGATTTGGTGCTAGGTCTTTCCCTTTAGGTTTTACCCCAACAATGTTTTCATTAGTTTCGCTCACTCTCGAAATCAAGCATTTTACAGCAGGTTGGAGCAGCCTGTATCTCAGCACAGGAATAAGGTAGGGAAGAATTCTAAGGCTCATTTTGACTGCCTCCAGAAGTTAGATCAGATGGCAAATTGGATTTGGTGCTAGGTCTTTCCCTTTAGGTTTTACCCCAACAATGTTTTCATTAGTTTCGCTCACTCTCGAAATCAAGCATTTTACAGCAGGTTGGAGCAGCCTGTATCTCAGCACAGGAATAAGGTAGGGAAGAATTCTAAGGCTCATTTTGACTGCCTCCAGAAGTTAGATCAGATGGCAAATTGGATTTGGTGCTAGGTCTTTCCCTTTAGGTTTTACCCCAACAATGTTTTCATTAGTTTCGCTCACTCTCGAAATCAAGCATTTTACAGCAGGTTGGAGCAGCCTGTATCTCAGCACAGGAATAAGGTAGGGAAGAATTCTAAGGCTCATTTTGACTGCCTCCAGAAGTTAGATCAGATGGCAAATTGGATTTGGTGCTAGGTCTTTCCCTTTAGGTTTTACCCCAACAATGTTTTCATTAGTTTCGCTCACTCTCGAAATCAAGCATTTTACAGCAGGTTGGAGCAGCCTGTATCTCAGCACAGGAATAAGGTAGGGAAGAATTCTAAGGCTCATTTTGACTGCCTCCAGAAGTTAGATCAGATGGCAAATTGGATTTGGTGCTAGGTCTTTCCCTTTAGGTTTTACCCCAACAATGTTTTCATTAGTTTCGCTCACTCTCGAAATCAAGCATTTTACAGCAGGTTGGAGCAGCCTGTATCTCAGCACAGGAATAAGGTAGGGAAGAATTCTAAGGCTCATTTTGACTGCCTCCAGAAGTTAGATCAGATGGCAAATTGGATTTGGTGCTAGGTCTTTCCCTTTAGGTTTTACCCCAACAATGTTTTCATTAGTTTCGCTCACTCTCGAAATCAAGCATTTTACAGCAGGTTGGAGCAGCCTGTATCTCAGCACAGGAATAAGGTAGGGAAGAATTCTAAGGCTCATTTTGACTGCCTCCAGAAGTTAGATCAGATGGCAAATTGGATTTGGTGCTAGGTCTTTCCCTTTAGGTTTTACCCCAACAATGTTTTCATTAGTTTCGCTCACTCTCGAAATCAAGCATTTTACAGCAGGTTGGAGCAGCCTGTATCTCAGCACAGGAATAAGGTAGGGAAGAATTCTAAGGCTCATTTTGACTGCCTCCAGAAGTTAGATCAGATGGCAAATTGGATTTGGTGCTAGGTCTTTCCCTTTAGGTTTTACCCCAACAATGTTTTCATTAGTTTCGCTCACTCTCGAAATCAAGCATTTTACAGCAGGTTGGAGCAGCCTGTATCTCAGCACAGGAATAAGGTAGGGAAGAATTCTAAGGCTCATTTCGACTGCCTCCAGAAGTTAGATCAGATGGCAAATTGGATTTGGTGCTAGGTCTTTCCCTTTAGGTTTTACCCCAACAATGTTTTCATTAGTTTCACTCACTCTCGAAATCAAGCATTTTACAGCAGGTTGGAGCAGCCTGTATCTCAGCACAGGAATAAGGTAGGGAAGAATTCTAAGGATCATTTTGACTGCCTCCAGAAGTTAGATCAGATGGCAAATTGGATTTGGTGCTAGGTCTTTCCCTTTAGGTTTTACCCCAACAATGTTTTCATTAGTTTCGCTCACTCTCGAAATCAAGCATTTTACAGCAGGTTGGAGCAGCCTGTATCTCAGCACAGGAATAAGGTAGGGAAGAATTCTAAGGATCATTTTGACTGCCTCCAGAAGTTAGATCAGATGGCAAATTGGATTTGGTGCTAGGTCTTTCCCTTTAGGTTTTACCCCAACAATGTTTTCATTAGTTTCGCTCACTCTCGAAATCAAGCATTTTACAGCAGGTTGGAGCAGCCTGTATCTCAGCACAGGAATAAGGTAGGGAAGAATTCTAAGACTCATTTTGACTGCCTCCAGAAGTTAGATCAGATGGCAAATTGGATTTGGTGCTAGGTCTTTCCCTTTAGGTTTTACCCCAACAATGTTTTCATTAGTTTCGCTCACTCTCGAAATCAAGCATTTTACAGCAGGTTGGAGCAGCCTGTATCTCAGCACAGGAATAAGGTAGGGAAGAATTCTAAGGCTCATTTTGACTGCCTCCAGAAGTTAGATCAGATGGCAAATTGGATTTGGTGCTAGGTCTTTCCCTTTAGGTTTTACCCCAACAATGTTTTCATTAGTTTCGCTCACTCTCGAAATCAAGCATTTTACAGCAGGTTGGAGCAGCCTGTATCTCAGCACAGGAATAAGGTAGGGAAGAATTCTAAGGCTCATTTTGACTGCCTCCAGAAGTTAGATCAGATGGCAAATTGGATTTGGTGCTAGGTCTTTCCCTTTAGGTTTTACCCCAACAATGTTTTCATTAGTTTCGCTCACTCTCGAAATCAAGCATTTTACAGCAGGTTGGAGCAGCCTGTATCTCAGCACAGGAATAAGGTAGGGAAGAATTCTAAGGATCATTTTGACTGCCTCCAGAAGTTAGATCAGATGGCAAATTGGATTTGGTGCTAGGTCTTTCCCTTTAGGTTTTACCCCAACAATGTTTTCATTAGTTTCGCTCACTCTCGAAATCAAGCATTTTACAGCAGGTTGGAGCAGCCTGTATCTCAGCACAGGAATAAGGTAGGGAAGAATTCTAAGACTCATTTTGACTGCCTCCAGAAGTTAGATCAGATGGCAAATTGGATTTGGTGCTAGGTCTTTCCCTTTAGGTTTTACCCCAACAATGTTTTCATTAGTTTCGCTCACTCTCGAAATCAAGCATTTTACAGCAGGTTGGAGCAGCCTGTATCTCAGCACAGGAATAAGGTAGGGAAGAATTCTAAGGCTCATTTTGACTGCCTCCAGAAGTTAGATCAGATGGCAAATTGGATTTGGTGCTAGGTCTTTCCCTTTAGGTTTTACCCCAACAATGTTTTCATTAGTTTCGCTCACTCTCGAAATCAAGCATTTTACAGCAGGTTGGAGCAGCCTGTATCTCAGCACAGGAATAAGGTAGGGAAGAATTCTAAGGCTCATTTTGACTGCCTCCAGAAGTTAGATCAGATGGCAAATTGGATTTGGTGCTAGGTCTTTCCCTTTAGGTTTTACCCCAACAATGTTTTCATTAGTTTCGCTCACTCTCGAAATCAAGCATTTTACAGCAGGTTGGAGCAGCCTGTATCTCAGCACAGGAATAAGGTAGGGAAGAATTCTAAGGCTCATTTTGACTGCCTCCAGAAGTTAGATCAGATGGCAAATTGGATTTGGTGCTAGGTCTTTCCCTTTAGGTTTTACCCCAACAATGTTTTCATTAGTTTCGCTCACTCTCGAAATCAAGCATTTTACAGCAGGTTGGAGCAGCCTGTATCTCAGCACAGGAATAAGGTAGGGAAGAATTCTAAGGCTCATTTTGACTGCCTCCAGAAGTTAGATCAGATGGCAAATTGGATTTGGTGCTAGGTCTTTCCCTTTAGGTTTTACCCCAACAATGTTTTCATTAGTTTCGCTCACTCTCGAAATCAAGCATTTTACAGCAGGTTGGAGCAGCCTGTATCTCAGCACAGGAATAAGGTAGGGAAGAATTCTAAGGCTCATTTTGACTGCCTCCAGAAGTTAGATCAGATGGCAAATTGGATTTGGTGCTAGGTCTTTCCCTTTAGGTTTTACCCCAACAATGTTTTCATTAGTTTCGCTCACTCTCGAAATCAAGCATTTTACAGCAGGTTGGAGCAGCCTGTATCTCAGCACAGGAATAAGGTAGGGAAGAATTCTAAGGATCATTTTGACTGCCTCCAGAAGTTAGATCAGATGGCAAATTGGATTTGGTGCTAGGTCTTTCCCTTTAGGTTTTACCCCAACAATGTTTTCATTAGTTTCGCTCACTCTCGAAATCAAGCATTTTACAGCAGGTTGGAGCAGCCTGTATCTCAGCACAGGAATAAGGTAGGGAAGAATTCTAAGGCTCATTTTGACTGCCTCCAGAAGTTAGATCAGATGGCAAATTGGATTTGGTGCTAGGTCTTTCCCTTTAGGTTTTACCCCAACAATGTTTTCATTAGTTTCGCTCACTCTCGAAATCAAGCATTTTACAGCAGTTTGGAGCAGCCTGTATCTCAGCACAGGAATAAGGTAGGGAAGAATTCTAAGGATCATTTTGACTGCCTCCAGAAGTTAGATCAGATGGCAAATTGGATTTGGTGCTAGGTCTTTCCCTTTAGGTTTTACCCCAACAATGTTTTCATTAGTTTCGCTCACTCTCGAAATCAAGCATTTTACAGCAGGTTGGAGCAGCCTGTATCTCAGCACAGGAATAAGGTAGGGAAGAATTCTAAGGCTCATTTTGACTGCCTCCAGAAGTTAGATCAGATGGCAAATTGGATTTGGTGCTAGGTCTTTCCCTTTAGGTTTTACCCCAACAATGTTTTCATTAGTTTCGCTCACTCTCGAAATCAAGCATTTTACAGCAGGTTGGAGCAGCCTGTATCTCAGCACAGGAATAAGGTAGGGAAGAATTCTAAGGCTCATTTTGACTGCCTCCAGAAGTTAGATCAGATGGCAAATTGGATTTGGTGCTAGGTCTTTCCCTTTAGGTTTTACCCCAACAATGTTTTCATTAGTTTCGCTCACTCTCGAAATCAAGCATTTTACAGCAGGTTGGAGCAGCCTGTATCTCAGCACAGGAATAAGGTAGGGAAGAATTCTAAGGATCATTTTGACTGCCTCCAGAAGTTAGATCAGATGGCAAATTGGATTTGGTGCTAGGTGTTTCCCTTTAGGTTTTACCCCAACAATGTTTTCATTAGTTTCGCTCACTCTCGAAATCAAGCATTTTACAGCAGGTTGGAGCAGCCTGTATCTCAGCACAGGAATAAGGTAGGGAAGAATTCTAAGGCTCATTTTGACTGCCTCCAGAAGTTAGATCAGATGGCAAATTGGATTTGGTGCTAGGTCTTTCCCTTTAGGTTTTACCCCAACAATGTTTTCATTAGTTTCGCTCACTCTCGAAATCAAGCATTTTACAGCAGGTTGGAGCAGCCTGTATCTCAGCACAGGAATAAGGTAGGGAAGAATTCTAAGGATCATTTTGACTGCCTCCAGAAGTTAGATCAGATGGCAAATTGGATTTGGTGCTAGGTCTTTCCCTTTAGGTTTTACCCCAACAATGTTTTCATTAGTTTCGCTCACTCTCGAAATCAAGCATTTTACAGCAGGTTGGAGCAGCCTGTATCTCAGCACAGGAATAAGGTAGGGAAGAATTCTAAGGCTCATTTTGACTGCCTCCAGAAGTTAGATCAGATGGCAAATTGGATTTGGTGCTAGGTCTTTCCCTTTAGGTTTTACCCCAACAATGTTTTCATTAGTTTCGCTCACTCTCGAAATCAAGCATTTTACAGCAGGTTGGAGCAGCCTGTATCTCAGCACAGGAATAAGGTAGGGAAGAATTCTAAGGCTCATTTTGACTGCCTCCAGAAGTTAGATCAGATGGCAAATTGGATTTGGTGCTAGGTCTTTCCCTTTAGGTTTTACCCCAACAATGTTTTCATTAGTTTCGCTCACTCTCGAAATCAAGCATTTTACAGCAGGTTGGAGCAGCCTGTATCTCAGCACAGGAATAAGGTAGGGAAGAATTCTAAGGCTCATTTTGACTGCCTCCAGAAGTTAGATCAGATGGCAAATTGGATTTGGTGCTAGGTCTTTCCCTTTAGGTTTTACCCCAACAATGTTTTCATTAGTTTCGCTCACTCTCGAAATCAAGCATTTTACAGCAGGTTGGAGCAGCCTGTATCTCAGCACAGGAATAAGGTAGGGAAGAATTCTAAGGCTCATTTTGACTGCCTCCAGAAGTTAGATCAGATGGCAAATTGGATTTGGTGCTAGGTCTTTCCCTTTAGGTTTTACCCCAACAATGTTTTCATTAGTTTCGCTCACTCTCGAAATCAAGCATTTTACAGCAGGTTGGAGCAGCCTGTATCTCAGCACAGGAATAAGGTAGGGGAAGAATTCTAAGGCTCATTTTGACTGCCTCCAGAAGTTAGATCAGATGGCAAATTGGATTTGGTGCTAGGTCTTTCCCTTTAGGTTTTACCCCAACAATGTTTTCATTAGTTTCGCTCACTCTCGAAATCAAGCATTTTACAGCAGGTTGGAGCAGCCTGTATCTCAGCACAGGAATAAGGTAGGGAAGAATTCTAAGGATCATTTTGACTGCCTCCAGAAGTTAGATCAGATGGCAAATTGGATTTGGTGCTAGGTCTTTCCCTTTAGGTTTTACCCCAACAATGTTTTCATTAGTTTCGCTCACTCTCGAAATCAAGCATTTTACAGCAGGTTGGAGCAGCCTGTATCTCAGCACAGGAATAAGGTAGGGGAAGAATTCTAAGGCTCATTTTGACTGCCTCCAGAAGTTAGATCAGATGGCAAATTGGATTTGGTGCTAGGTCTTTCCCTTTAGGTTTTACCCCAACAATGTTTTCATTAGTTTCGCTCACTCTCGAAATCAAGCATTTTACAGCAGTTTGGAGCAGCCTGTATCTCAGCACAGGAATAAGGTAGGGAAGAATTCTAAGGATCATTTTGACTGCCTCCAGAAGTTAGATCAGATGGCAAATTGGATTTGGTGCTAGGTCTTTCCCTTTAGGTTTTACCCCAACAATGTTTTCATTAGTTTCGCTCACTCTCGAAATCAAGCATTTTACAGCAGGTTGGAGCAGCCTGTATCTCAGCACAGGAATAAGGTAGGGAAGAATTCTAAGGCTCATTTTGACTGCCTCCAGAAGTTAGATCAGATGGCAAATTGGATTTGGTGCTAGGTCTTTCCCTTTAGGTTTTACCCCAACAATGTTTTCATTAGTTTCGCTCACTCTCGAAATCAAGCATTTTACAGCAGGTTGGAGCAGCCTGTATCTCAGCACAGGAATAAGGTAGGGAAGAATTCTAAGGCTCATTTTGACTGCCTCCAGAAGTTAGATCAGATGGCAAATTGGATTTGGTGCTAGGTCTTTCCCTTTAGGTTTTACCCCAACAATGTTTTCATTAGTTTCGCTCACTCTCGAAATCAAGCATTTTACAGGCAGGTTGGAGCAGCCTGTATCTCAGCACAGGAATAAGGTAGGGAAGAATTCTAAGGATCATTTTGACTGCCTCCAGAAGTTAGATCAGATGGCAAATTGGATTTGGTGCTAGGTGTTTCCCTTTAGGTTTTACCCCAACAATGTTTTCATTAGTTTCGCTCACTCTCGAAATCAAGCATTTTACAGCAGGTTGGAGCAGCCTGTATCTCAGCACAGGAATAAGGTAGGGAAGAATTCTAAGGCTCATTTTGACTGCCTCCAGAAGTTAGATCAGATGGCAAATTGGATTTGGTGCTAGGTCTTTCCCTTTAGGTTTTACCCCAACAATGTTTTCATTAGTTTCGCTCACTCTCGAAATCAAGCATTTTACAGCAGGTTGGAGCAGCCTGTATCTCAGCACAGGAATAAGGTAGGGAAGAATTCTAAGGATCATTTTGACTGCCTCCAGAAGTTAGATCAGATGGCAAATTGGATTTGGTGCTAGGTCTTTCCCTTTAGGTTTTACCCCAACAATGTTTTCATTAGTTATCTCACTCTCGAAATCAAGCATTTTACAGCAGGTTGGAGCAGCCTGTATCTCAGCACAGGAATAAGGTAGGGAAGAATTCTAAGGCTCATTTTGACTGCCTCCAGAAGTTAGATCAGATGGCAAATTGGATTTGGTGCTAGGTCTTTCCCTTTAGGTTTTACCCCAACAATGTTTTCATTAGTTTCGCTCACCTCTCGAAATCAAGCATTTTACAGCAGGTTGGAGCAGCCTGTATCTCAGCACAGGAATAAGGTAGGGAAGAATTCTAAGGATCATTTTGACTGCCTCCAGAAGTTAGATCAGATGGCAAATTGGATTTGGTGCTAGGTCTTTCCCTTTAGGTTTTACCCCAACAATGTTTTCATTAGTTTCGCTCACTCTCGAAATCAAGCATTTTACAGCAGGTTGGAGCAGCCTGTATCTCAGCACAGGAATAAGGTAGGGAAGAATTCTAAGGCTCATTTTGACTGCCTCCAGAAGTTAGATCAGATGGCAAATTGGATTTGGTGCTAGGTCTTTCCCTTTAGGTTTTACCCCAACAATGTTTTCATTAGTTTCGCTCACTCTCGAAATCAAGCATTTTACAGCAGGTTGGAGCAGCCTGTATCTCAGCACAGGAATAAGGTAGGGAAGAATTCTAAGGCTCATTTTGACTGCCTCCAGAAGTTAGATCAGATGGCAAATTGGATTTGGTGCTAGGTCTTTCCCTTTAGGTTTTACCCCAACAATGTTTTCATTAGTTTCGCTCACTCTCGAAATCAAGCATTTTACAGCAGGTTGGAGCAGCCTGTATCTCAGCACAGGAATAAGGTAGGGAAGAATTCTAAGGCTCATTTTGACTGCCTCCAGAAGTTAGATCAGATGGCAAATTGGATTTGGTGCTAGGTCTTTCCCTTTAGGTTTTACCCCAACAATGTTTTCATTAGTTTCGCTCACTCTCGAAATCAAGCATTTTACAGCAGGTTGGAGCAGCCTGTATCTCAGCACAGGAATAAGGTAGGGAAGAATTCTAAGGCTCATTTTGACTGCCTCCAGAAGTTAGATCAGATGGCAAATTGGATTTGGTGCTAGGTCTTTCCCTTTAGGTTTTACCCCAACAATGTTTTCATTAGTTTCGCTCACTCTCGAAATCAAGCATTTTACAGCAGGTTGGAGCAGCCTGTATCTCAGCACAGGAATAAGGTAGGGAAGAATTCTAAGGATCATTTTGACTGCCTCCAGAAGTTAGATCAGATGGCAAATTGGATTTGGTGCTAGGTCTTTCCCTTTAGGTTTTACCCCAACAATGTTTTCATTAGTTTCGCTCACTCTCGAAATCAAGCATTTTACAGCAGGTTGGAGCAGCCTGTATCTCAGCACAGGAATAAGGTAGGGAAGAATTCTAAGGATCATTTTGACTGCCTCCAGAAGTTAGATCAGATGGCAAATTGGATTTGGTGCTAGGTCTTTCCCTTTAGGTTTTACCCCAACAATGTTTTCATTAGTTTCGCTCACTCTCGAAATCAAGCATTTTACAGCAGGTTGGAGCAGCCTGTATCTCAGCACAGGAATAAGGTAGGGAAGAATTCTAAGGCTCATTTTGACTGCCTCCAGAAGTTAGATCAGATGGCAAATTGGATTTGGTGCTAGGTCTTTCCCTTTAGGTTTTACCCCAACAATGTTTTCATTAGTTTCGCTCACTCTCGAAATCAAGCATTTTACAGCAGGTTGGAGCAGCCTGTATCTCAGCACAGGAATAAGGTAGGGAAGAATTCTAAGGCTCATTTTGACTGCCTCCAGAAGTTAGATCAGATGGCAAATTGGATTTGGTGCTAGGTCTTTCCCTTTAGGTTTTACCCCAACAATGTTTTCATTAGTTTCGCTCACTCTCGAAATCAAGCATTTTACAGCAGGTTGGAGCAGCCTGTATCTCAGCACAGGAATAAGGTAGGGAAGAATTCTAAGGCTCATTTTGACTGCCTCCAGAAGTTAGATCAGATGGCAAATTGGATTTGGTGCTAGGTCTTTCCCTTTAGGTTTTACCCCAACAATGTTTTCATTAGTTTCGCTCACTCTCGAAATCAAGCATTTTACAGCAGGTTGGAGCAGCCTGTATCTCAGCACAGGAATAAGGTAGGGAAGAATTCTAAGGCTCATTTTGACTGCCTCCAGAAGTTAGATCAGATGGCAAATTGGATTTGGTGCTAGGTCTTTCCCTTTAGGTTTTACCCCAACAATGTTTTCATTAGTTTCGCTCACTCTCGAAATCAAGCATTTTACAGCAGGTTGGAGCAGCCTGTATCTCAGCACAGGAATAAGGTAGGGAAGAATTCTAAGGCTCATTTTGACTGCCTCCAGAAGTTAGATCAGATGGCAAATTGGATTTGGTGCTAGGTCTTTCCCTTAGGTTTTACCCCAACAATGTTTTCATTAGTTTCGCTCACTCTCGAAATCAAGCATTTTACAGCAGGTTGGAGCAGCCTGTATCTCAGCACAGGAATAAGGTAGGGAAGAATTCTAAGGCTCATTTTGACTGCCTCCAGAAGTTAGATCAGATGGCAAACTGGATTTGGTGCTAGGTCTTTCCCTTTAGGTTTTACCCCAACAATGTTTTTCATTAGTTTCGCTCACTCTCGAAATCAAGCATTTTACAGCAGGTTGGAGCAGCCTGTATCTCAGCACAGGAATAAGGTAGGGAAGAATTCTAAGGCTCATTTTGACTGCCTCCAGAAGTTAGATCAGATGGCAAATTGGATTTGGTGCTAGGTCTTTCCCTTTAGGTTTTACCCCAACAATGTTTTCATTAGTTTCGCTCACTCTCGAAATCAAGCATTTTACAGCAGGTTGGAGCAGCCTGTATCTCAGCACAGGAATAAGGTAGGGAAGAATTCTAAGGCTCATTTTGACTGCCTCCAGAAGTTAGATCAGATGGCAAATTGGATTTGGTGCTAGGTCTTTCCCTTTAGGTTTTACCCCAACAATGTTTTCATTAGTTTCGCTCACTCTCGAAATCAAGCATTTTACAGCAGGTTGGAGCAGCCTGTATCTCA
The DNA here is from genome assembly GCF_026170545.1 of Melanerpes formicivorus. NCBI lineage: Eukaryota > Metazoa > Chordata > Aves > Piciformes > Picidae > Melanerpes > Melanerpes formicivorus. The sequence continues at coordinate 33,694 of NW_027143330.1, forward strand.
GCACAGGAATAAGGTAGGGAAGAATTCTAAGGCTCATTTTGACTGCCTCCAGAAGTTAGATCAGATGGCAAATTGGATTTGGTGCTAGGTCTTTCCCTTTAGGTTTTACCCCAACAATGTTTTCATTAGTTTCGCTCACTCTCGAAATCAAGCATTTTACAGCAGGTTGGAGCAGCCTGTATCTCAGCACAGGAATAAGGTAGGGAAGAATTCTAAGGCTCATTTTGACTGCCTCCAGAAGTTAGATCAGATGGCAAATTGGATTTGGTGCTAGGTCTTTCCCTTTAGGTTTTACCCCAACAATGTTTTCATTAGTTTCGCTCACTCTCGAAATCAAGCATTTTACAGCAGGTTGGAGCAGCCTGTATCTCAGCACAGGAATAAGGTAGGGAAGAATTCTAAGGCTCATTTTGACTGCCTCCAGAAGTTAGATCAGATGGCAAATTGGATTTGGTGCTAGGTCTTTCCCTTTAGGTTTTACCCCAACAATGTTTTCATTAGTTTCGCTCACTCTCGAAATCAAGCATTTTACAGCAGGTTGGAGCAGCCTGTATCTCAGCACAGGAAAAAGGTAGGGAAGAATTCTAAGGCTCATTTTGACTGCCTCCAGAAGTTAGATCAGATGGCAAATTGGATTTGGTGCTAGGTCTTTCCCTTTAGGTTTTACCCCAACAATGTTTTCATTAGTTTCGCTCACTCTCGAAATCAAGCATTTTACAGCAGGTTGGAGCAGCCTGTATCTCAGCACAGGAATAAGGTAGGGAAGAATTCTAAGGCTCATTTTGACTGCCTCCAGAAGTTAGATCAGATGGCAAATTGGATTTGGTGCTAGGTCTTTCCCTTTAGGTTTTACCCCAACAATGTTTTCATTAGTTTCGCTCACTCTCGAAATCAAGCATTTTACAGCAGGTTGGAGCAGCCTGTATCTCAGCACAGGAATAAGGTAGGGAAGAATTCTAAGGCTCATTTTGACTGCCTCCAGAAGTTAGATCAGATGGCAAATTGGATTTGGTGCTAGGTCTTTCCCTTTAGGTTTTACCCCAACAATGTTTTCATTAGTTTCGCTCACTCTCGAAATCAAGCATTTTACAGCAGGTTGGAGCAGCCTGTATCTCAGCACAGGAATAAGGTAGGGAAGAATTCTAAGGCTCATTTTGACTGCCTCCAGAAGTTAGATCAGATGGCAAATTGGATTTGGTGCTAGGTCTTTCCCTTTAGGTTTTACCCCAACAATGTTTTCATTAGTTTCGCTCACTCTCGAAATCAAGCATTTTACAGCAGGTTGGAGCAGCCTGTATCTCAGCACAGGAATAAGGTAGGGAAGAATTCTAAGGCTCATTTTGACTGCCTCCAGAAGTTAGATCAGATGGCAAATTGGATTTGGTGCTAGGTCTTTCCCTTTAGGTTTTACCCCAACAATGTTTTCATTAGTTTCGCTCACTCTCGAAATCAAGCATTTTACAGCAGGTTGGAGCAGCCTGTATCTCAGCACAGGAATAAGGTAGGGAAGAATTCTAAGGCTCATTTTGACTGCCTCCAGAAGTTAGATCAGATGGCAAATTGGATTTGGTGCTAGGTCTTTCCCTTTAGGTTTTACCCCAACAATGTTTTCATTAGTTTCGCTCACTCTCGAAATCAAGCATTTTACAGCAGGTTGGAGCAGCCTGTATCTCAGCACAGGAATAAGGTAGGGAAGAATTCTAAGGCTCATTTTGACTGCCTCCAGAAGTTAGATCAGATGGCAAATTGGATTTGGTGCTAGGTCTTTCCCTTTAGGTTTTACCCCAACAATGTTTTCATTAGTTTCGCTCACTCTCGAAATCAAGCATTTTACAGCAGGTTGGAGCAGCCTGTATCTCAGCACAGGAATAAGGTAGGGAAGAATTCTAAGGCTCATTTTGACTGCCTCCAGAAGTTAGATCAGATGGCAAATTGGATTTGGTGCTAGGTCTTTCCCTTTAGGTTTTACCCCAACAATGTTTTCATTAGTTTCGCTCACTCTCGAAATCAAGCATTTTACAGCAGGTTGGAGCAGCCTGTATCTCAGCACAGGAATAAGGTAGGGAAGAATTCTAAGGCTCATTTTGACTGCCTCCAGAAGTTAGATCAGATGGCAAATTGGATTTGGTGCTAGGTCTTTCCCTTTAGGTTTTACCCCAACAATGTTTTCATTAGTTTCGCTCACTCTCGAAATCAAGCATTTTACAGCAGGTTGGAGCAGCCTGTATCTCAGCACAGGAATAAGGTAGGGAAGAATTCTAAGGCTCATTTTGACTGCCTCCAGAAGTTAGATCAGATGGCAAATTGGATTTGGTGCTAGGTCTTTCCCTTTAGGTTTTACCCCAACAATGTTTTCATTAGTTTCGCTCACTCTCGAAATCAAGCATTTTACAGCAGGTTGGAGCAGCCTGTATCTCAGCACAGGAATAAGGTAGGGAAGAATTCTAAGGCTCATTTTGACTGCCTCCAGAAGTTAGATCAGATGGCAAATTGGATTTGGTGCTAGGTCTTTCCCTTTAGGTTTTACCCCAACAATGTTTTCATTAGTTTCGCTCACTCTCGAAATCAAGCATTTTACAGCAGGTTGGAGCAGCCTGTATCTCAGCACAGGAATAAGGTAGGGAAGAATTCTAAGGCTCATTTTGACTGCCTCCAGAAGTTAGATCAGATGGCAAATTGGATTTGGTGCTAGGTCTTTCCCTTTAGGTTTTACCCCAACAATGTTTTCATTAGTTTCGCTCACTCTCGAAATCAAGCATTTTACAGCAGGTTGGAGCAGCCTGTATCTCAGCACAGGAATAAGGTAGGGAAGAATTCTAAGGCTCATTTTGACTGCCTCCAGAAGTTAGATCAGATGGCAAATTGGATTTGGTGCTAGGTCTTTCCCTTTAGGTTTTACCCCAACAATGTTTTCATTAGTTTCGCTCACTCTCGAAATCAAGCATTTTACAGCAGGTTGGAGCAGCCTGTATCTCAGCACAGGAATAAGGTAGGGAAGAATTCTAAGGCTCATTTTGACTGCCTCCAGAAGTTAGATCAGATGGCAAATTGGATTTGGTGCTAGGTCTTTCCCTTTAGGTTTTACCCCAACAATGTTTTCATTAGTTTCGCTCACTCTCGAAATCAAGCATTTTACAGCAGGTTGGAGCAGCCTGTATCTCAGCACAGGAATAAGGTAGGGAAGAATTCTAAGGCTCATTTTGACTGCCTCCAGAAGTTAGATCAGATGGCAAATTGGATTTGGTGCTAGGTCTTTCCCTTTAGGTTTTACCCCAACAATGTTTTCATTAGTTTCGCTCACTCTCGAAATCAAGCATTTTACAGCAGGTTGGAGCAGCCTGTATCTCAGCACAGGAATAAGGTAGGGAAGAATTCTAAGGCTCATTTTGACTGCCTCCAGAAGTTAGATCAGATGGCAAATTGGATTTGGTGCTAGGTCTTTCCCTTTAGGTTTTACCCCAACAATGTTTTCATTAGTTTCGCTCACTCTCGAAATCAAGCATTTTACAGCAGGTTGGAGCAGCCTGTATCTCAGCACAGGAATAAGGTAGGGAAGAATTCTAAGGCTCATTTTGACTGCCTCCAGAAGTTAGATCAGATGGCAAATTGGATTTGGTGCTAGGTCTTTCCCTTTAGGTTTTACCCCAACAATGTTTTCATTAGTTTCGCTCACTCTCGAAATCAAGCATTTTACAGCAGGTTGGAGCAGCCTGTATCTCAGCACAGGAATAAGGTAGGGAAGAATTCTAAGGCTCATTTTGACTGCCTCCAGAAGTTAGATCAGATGGCAAATTGGATTTGGTGCTAGGTCTTTCCCTTTAGGTTTTACCCCAACAATGTTTTCATTAGTTTCGCTCACTCTCGAAATCAAGCATTTTACAGCAGGTTGGAGCAGCCTGTATCTCAGCACAGGAATAAGGTAGGGAAGAATTCTAAGGCTCATTTTGACTGCCTCCAGAAGTTAGATCAGATGGCAAATTGGATTTGGTGCTAGGTCTTTCCCTTTAGGTTTTACCCCAACAATGTTTTCATTAGTTTCGCTCACTCTCGAAATCAAGCATTTTACAGCAGGTTGGAGCAGCCTGTATCTCAGCACAGGAATAAGGTAGGGAAGAATTCTAAGGCTCATTTTGACTGCCTCCAGAAGTTAGATCAGATGGCAAATTGGATTTGGTGCTAGGTCTTTCCCTTTAGGTTTTACCCCAACAATGTTTTCATTAGTTTCGCTCACTCTCGAAATCAAGCATTTTACAGCAGGTTGGAGCAGCCTGTATCTCAGCACAGGAATAAGGTAGGGAAGAATTCTAAGGCTCATTTTGACTGCCTCCAGAAGTTAGATCAGATGGCAAATTGGATTTGGTGCTAGGTCTTTCCCTTTAGGTTTTACCCCAACAATGTTTTCATTAGTTTCGCTCACTCTCGAAATCAAGCATTTTACAGCAGGTTGGAGCAGCCTGTATCTCAGCACAGGAATAAGGTAGGGAAGAATTCTAAGGCTCATTTTGACTGCCTCCAGAAGTTAGATCAGATGGCAAATTGGATTTGGTGCTAGGTCTTTCCCTTTAGGTTTTACCCCAACAATGTTTTCATTAGTTTCGCTCACTCTCGAAATCAAGCATTTTACAGCAGGTTGGAGCAGCCTGTATCTCAGCACAGGAATAAGGTAGGGAAGAATTCTAAGGCTCATTTTGACTGCCTCCAGAAGTTAGATCAGATGGCAAATTGGATTTGGTGCTAGGTCTTTCCCTTTAGGTTTTACCCCAACAATGTTTTCATTAGTTTCGCTCACTCTCGAAATCAAGCATTTTACAGCAGGTTGGAGCAGCCTGTATCTCAGCACAGGAATAAGGTAGGGAAGAATTCTAAGGCTCATTTTGACTGCCTCCAGAAGTTAGATCAGATGGCAAATTGGATTTGGTGCTAGGTCTTTCCCTTTAGGTTTTACCCCAACAATGTTTTCATTAGTTTCGCTCACTCTCGAAATCAAGCATTTTACAGCAGGTTGGAGCAGCCTGTATCTCAGCACAGGAATAAGGTAGGGAAGAATTCTAAGGCTCATTTTGACTGCCTCCAGAAGTTAGATCAGATGGCAAATTGGATTTGGTGCTAGGTCTTTCCCTTTAGGTTTTACCCCAACAATGTTTTCATTAGTTTCGCTCACTCTCGAAATCAAGCATTTTACAGCAGGTTGGAGCAGCCTGTATCTCAGCACAGGAATAAGGTAGGGAAGAATTCTAAGGCTCATTTTGACTGCCTCCAGAAGTTAGATCAGATGGCAAATTGGATTTGGTGCTAGGTCTTTCCCTTTAGGTTTTACCCCAACAATGTTTTCATTAGTTTCGCTCACTCTCGAAATCAAGCATTTTACAGCAGGTTGGAGCAGCCTGTATCTCAGCACAGGAATAAGGTAGGGAAGAATTCTAAGGCTCATTTTGACTGCCTCCAGAAGTTAGATCAGATGGCAAATTGGATTTGGTGCTAGGTCTTTCCCTTTAGGTTTTACCCCAACAATGTTTTCATTAGTTTCGCTCACTCTCGAAATCAAGCATTTTACAGCAGGTTGGAGCAGCCTGTATCTCAGCACAGGAATAAGGTAGGGAAGAATTCTAAGGCTCATTTTGACTGCCTCCAGAAGTTAGATCAGATGGCAAATTGGATTTGGTGCTAGGTCTTTCCCTTTAGGTTTTACCCCAACAATGTTTTCATTAGTTTCGCTCACTCTCGAAATCAAGCATTTTACAGCAGGTTGGAGCAGCCTGTATCTCAGCACAGGAATAAGGTAGGGAAGAATTCTAAGGCTCATTTTGACTGCCTCCAGAAGTTAGATCAGATGGCAAATTGGATTTGGTGCTAGGTCTTTCCCTTTAGGTTTTACCCCAACAATGTTTTCATTAGTTTCGCTCACTCTCGAAATCAAGCATTTTACAGCAGGTTGGAGCAGCCTGTATCTCAGCACAGGAATAAGGTAGGGAAGAATTCTAAGGCTCATTTTGACTGCCTCCAGAAGTTAGATCAGATGGCAAATTGGATTTGGTGCTAGGTCTTTCCCTTTAGGTTTTACCCCAACAATGTTTTCATTAGTTTCGCTCACTCTCGAAATCAAGCATTTTACAGCAGGTTGGAGCAGCCTGTATCTCAGCACAGGAATAAGGTAGGGAAGAATTCTAAGGCTCATTTTGACTGCCTCCAGAAGTTAGATCAGATGGCAAATTGGATTTGGTGCTAGGTCTTTCCCTTTAGGTTTTACCCCAACAATGTTTTCATTAGTTTCGCTCACTCTCGAAATCAAGCATTTTACAGCAGGTTGGAGCAGCCTGTATCTCAGCACAGGAATAAGGTAGGGAAGAATTCTAAGGCTCATTTTGACTGCCTCCAGAAGTTAGATCAGATGGCAAATTGGATTTGGTGCTAGGTCTTTCCCTTTAGGTTTTACCCCAACAATGTTTTCATTAGTTTCGCTCACTCTCGAAATCAAGCATTTTACAGCAGGTTGGAGCAGCCTGTATCTCAGCACAGGAATAAGGTAGGGAAGAATTCTAAGGCTCATTTTGACTGCCTCCAGAAGTTAGATCAGATGGCAAATTGGATTTGGTGCTAGGTCTTTCCCTTTAGGTTTTACCCCAACAATGTTTTCATTAGTTTCGCTCACTCTCGAAATCAAGCATTTTACAGCAGGTTGGAGCAGCCTGTATCTCAGCACAGGAATAAGGTAGGGAAGAATTCTAAGGCTCATTTTGACTGCCTCCAGAAGTTAGATCAGATGGCAAATTGGATTTGGTGCTAGGTCTTTCCCTTTAGGTTTTACCCCAACAATGTTTTCATTAGTTTCGCTCACTCTCGAAATCAAGCATTTTACAGCAGGTTGGAGCAGCCTGTATCTCAGCACAGGAATAAGGTAGGGAAGAATTCTAAGGCTCATTTTGACTGCCTCCAGAAGTTAGATCAGATGGCAAATTGGATTTGGTGCTAGGTCTTTCCCTTTAGGTTTTACCCCAACAATGTTTTCATTAGTTTCGCTCACTCTCGAAATCAAGCATTTTACAGCAGGTTGGAGCAGCCTGTATCTCAGCACAGGAATAAGGTAGGGAAGAATTCTAAGGCTCATTTTGACTGCCTCCAGAAGTTAGATCAGATGGCAAATTGGATTTGGTGCTAGGTCTTTCCCTTTAGGTTTTACCCCAACAATGTTTTCATTAGTTTCGCTCACTCTCGAAATCAAGCATTTTACAGCAGGTTGGAGCAGCCTGTATCTCAGCACAGGAATAAGGTAGGGAAGAATTCTAAGGCTCATTTTGACTGCCTCCAGAAGTTAGATCAGATGGCAAATTGGATTTGGTGCTAGGTCTTTCCCTTTAGGTTTTACCCCAACAATGTTTTCATTAGTTTCGCTCACTCTCGAAATCAAGCATTTTACAGCAGGTTGGAGCAGCCTGTATCTCAGCACAGGAATAAGGTAGGGAAGAATTCTAAGGCTCATTTTGACTGCCTCCAGAAGTTAGATCAGATGGCAAATTGGATTTGGTGCTAGGTCTTTCCCTTTAGGTTTTACCCCAACAATGTTTTCATTAGTTTCGCTCACTCTCGAAATCAAGCATTTTACAGCAGGTTGGAGCAGCCTGTATCTCAGCACAGGAATAAGGTAGGGAAGAATTCTAAGGCTCATTTTGACTGCCTCCAGAAGTTAGATCAGATGGCAAATTGGATTTGGTGCTAGGTCTTTCCCTTTAGGTTTTACCCCAACAATGTTTTCATTAGTTTCGCTCACTCTCGAAATCAAGCATTTTACAGCAGGTTGGAGCAGCCTGTATCTCAGCACAGGAATAAGGTAGGGAAGAATTCTAAGGCTCATTTTGACTGCCTCCAGAAGTTAGATCAGATGGCAAATTGGATTTGGTGCTAGGTCTTTCCCTTTAGGTTTTACCCCAACAATGTTTTCATTAGTTTCGCTCACTCTCGAAATCAAGCATTTTACAGCAGGTTGGAGCAGCCTGTATCTCAGCACAGGAATAAGGTAGGGAAGAATTCTAAGGCTCATTTTGACTGCCTCCAGAAGTTAGATCAGATGGCAAATTGGATTTGGTGCTAGGTCTTTCCCTTTAGGTTTTACCCCAACAATGTTTTCATTAGTTTCGCTCACTCTCGAAATCAAGCATTTTACAGCAGGTTGGAGCAGCCTGTATCTCAGCACAGGAATAAGGTAGGGAAGAATTCTAAGGCTCATTTTGACTGCCTCCAGAAGTTAGATCAGATGGCAAATTGGATTTGGTGCTAGGTCTTTCCCTTTAGGTTTTACCCCAACAATGTTTTCATTAGTTTCGCTCACTCTCGAAATCAAGCATTTTACAGCAGGTTGGAGCAGCCTGTATCTCAGCACAGGAATAAGGTAGGGAAGAATTCTAAGGCTCATTTTGACTGCCTCCAGAAGTTAGATCAGATGGCAAATTGGATTTGGTGCTAGGTCTTTCCCTTTAGGTTTTACCCCAACAATGTTTTCATTAGTTTCGCTCACTCTCGAAATCAAGCATTTTACAGCAGGTTGGAGCAGCCTGTATCTCAGCACAGGAATAAGGTAGGGAAGAATTCTAAGGCTCATTTTGACTGCCTCCAGAAGTTAGATCAGATGGCAAATTGGATTTGGTGCTAGGTCTTTCCCTTTAGGTTTTACCCCAACAATGTTTTCATTAGTTTCGCTCACTCTCGAAATCAAGCATTTTACAGCAGGTTGGAGCAGCCTGTATCTCAGCACAGGAATAAGGTAGGGAAGAATTCTAAGGCTCATTTTGACTGCCTCCAGAAGTTAGATCAGATGGCAAATTGGATTTGGTGCTAGGTCTTTCCCTTTAGGTTTTACCCCAACAATGTTTTCATTAGTTTCGCTCACTCTCGAAATCAAGCATTTTACAGCAGGTTGGAGCAGCCTGTATCTCAGCACAGGAATAAGGTAGGGAAGAATTCTAAGGCTCATTTTGACTGCCTCCAGAAGTTAGATCAGATGGCAAATTGGATTTGGTGCTAGGTCTTTCCCTTTAGGTTTTACCCCAACAATGTTTTCATTAGTTTCGCTCACTCTCGAAATCAAGCATTTTACAGCAGGTTGGAGCAGCCTGTATCTCAGCACAGGAATAAGGTAGGGAAGAATTCTAAGGCTCATTTTGACTGCCTCCAGAAGTTAGATCAGATGGCAAATTGGATTTGGTGCTAGGTCTTTCCCTTTAGGTTTTACCCCAACAATGTTTTCATTAGTTTCGCTCACTCTCGAAATCAAGCATTTTACAGCAGGTTGGAGCAGCCTGTATCTCAGCACAGGAATAAGGTAGGGAAGAATTCTAAGGCTCATTTTGACTGCCTCCAGAAGTTAGATCAGATGGCAAATTGGATTTGGTGCTAGGTCTTTCCCTTTAGGTTTTACCCCAACAATGTTTTCATTAGTTTCGCTCACTCTCGAAATCAAGCATTTTACAGCAGGTTGGAGCAGCCTGTATCTCAGCACAGGAATAAGGTAGGGAAGAATTCTAAGGCTCATTTTGACTGCCTCCAGAAGTTAGATCAGATGGCAAATTGGATTTGGTGCTAGGTCTTTCCCTTTAGGTTTTACCCCAACAATGTTTTCATTAGTTTCGCTCACTCTCGAAATCAAGCATTTTACAGCAGGTTGGAGCAGCCTGTATCTCAGCACAGGAATAAGGTAGGGAAGAATTCTAAGGCTCATTTTGACTGCCTCCAGAAGTTAGATCAGATGGCAAATTGGATTTGGTGCTAGGTCTTTCCCTTTAGGTTTTACCCCAACAATGTTTTCATTAGTTTCGCTCACTCTCGAAATCAAGCATTTTACAGCAGGTTGGAGCAGCCTGTATCTCAGCACAGGAATAAGGTAGGGAAGAATTCTAAGGCTCATTTTGACTGCCTCCAGAAGTTAGATCAGATGGCAAATTGGATTTGGTGCTAGGTCTTTCCCTTTAGGTTTTACCCCAACAATGTTTTCATTAGTTTCGCTCACTCTCGAAATCAAGCATTTTACAGCAGGTTGGAGCAGCCTGTATCTCAGCACAGGAATAAGGTAGGGAAGAATTCTAAGGCTCATTTTGACTGCCTCCAGAAGTTAGATCAGATGGCAAATTGGATTTGGTGCTAGGTCTTTCCCTTTAGGTTTTACCCCAACAATGTTTTCATTAGTTTCGCTCACTCTCGAAATCAAGCATTTTACAGCAGGTTGGAGCAGCCTGTATCTCAGCACAGGAATAAGGTAGGGAAGAATTCTAAGGCTCATTTTGACTGCCTCCAGAAGTTAGATCAGATGGCAAATTGGATTTGGTGCTAGGTCTTTCCCTTTAGGTTTTACCCCAACAATGTTTTCATTAGTTTCGCTCACTCTCGAAATCAAGCATTTTACAGCAGGTTGGAGCAGCCTGTATCTCAGCACAGGAATAAGGTAGGGAAGAATTCTAAGGCTCATTTTGACTGCCTCCAGAAGTTAGATCAGATGGCAAATTGGATTTGGTGCTAGGTCTTTCCCTTTAGGTTTTACCCCAACAATGTTTTCATTAGTTTCGCTCACTCTCGAAATCAAGCATTTTACAGCAGGTTGGAGCAGCCTGTATCTCAGCACAGGAATAAGGTAGGGAAGAATTCTAAGGCTCATTTTGACTGCCTCCAGAAGTTAGATCAGATGGCAAATTGGATTTGGTGCTAGGTCTTTCCCTTTAGGTTTTACCCCAACAATGTTTTCATTAGTTTCGCTCACTCTCGAAATCAAGCATTTTACAGCAGGTTGGAGCAGCCTGTATCTCAGCACAGGAATAAGGTAGGGAAGAATTCTAAGGCTCATTTTGACTGCCTCCAGAAGTTAGATCAGATGGCAAATTGGATTTGGTGCTAGGTCTTTCCCTTTAGGTTTTACCCCAACAATGTTTTCATTAGTTTCGCTCACTCTCGAAATCAAGCATTTTACAGCAGGTTGGAGCAGCCTGTATCTCAGCACAGGAATAAGGTAGGGAAGAATTCTAAGGCTCATTTTGACTGCCTCCAGAAGTTAGATCAGATGGCAAATTGGATTTGGTGCTAGGTCTTTCCCTTTAGGTTTTACCCCAACAATGTTTTCATTAGTTTCGCTCACTCTCGAAATCAAGCATTTTACAGCAGGTTGGAGCAGCCTGTATCTCAGCACAGGAATAAGGTAGGGAAGAATTCTAAGGATCATTTTGACTGCCTCCAGAAGTTAGATCAGATGGCAAATTGGATTTGGTGCTAGGTCTTTCCCTTTAGGTTTTACCCCAACAATGTTTTCATTAGTTTCGCTCACTCTCGAAATCAAGCATTTTACAGCAGGTTGGAGCAGCCTGTATCTCAGCACAGGAATAAGGTAGGGAAGAATTCTAAGGCTCATTTTGACTGCCTCCAGAAGTTAGATCAGATGGCAAATTGGATTTGGTGCTAGGTCTTTCCCTTTAGGTTTTACCCCAACAATGTTTTCATTAGTTTCGCTCACTCTCGAAATCAAGCATTTTACAGCAGGTTGGAGCAGCCTGTATCTCAGCACAGGAATAAGGTAGGGAAGAATTCTAAGGATCATTTTGACTGCCTCCAGAAGTTAGATCAGATGGCAAATTGGATTTGGTGCTAGGTCTTTCCCTTTAGGTTTTACCCCAACAATGTTTTCATTAGTTTCGCTCACTCTCGAAATCAAGCATTTTACAGCAGGTTGGAGCAGCCTGTATCTCAGCACAGGAATAAGGTAGGGAAGAATTCTAAGGATCATTTTGACTGCCTCCAGAAGTTAGATCAGATGGCAAATTGGATTTGGTGCTAGGTCTTTCCCTTTAGGTTTTACCCCAACAATGTTTTCATTAGTTTCGCTCACTCTCGAAATCAAGCATTTTACAGCAGGTTGGAGCAGCCTGTATCTCAGCACAGGAATAAGGTAGGGAAGAATTCTAAGGCTCATTTTGACTGCCTCCAGAAGTTAGATCAGATGGCAAATTGGATTTGGTGCTAGGTCTTTCCCTTTAGGTTTTACCCCAACAATGTTTTCATTAGTTTCGCTCACTCTCGAAATCAAGCATTTTACAGCAGGTTGGAGCAGCCTGTATCTCAGCACAGGAATAAGGTAGGGAAGAATTCTAAGGCTCATTTTGACTGCCTCCAGAAGTTAGATCAGATGGCAAATTGGATTTGGTGCTAGGTCTTTCCCTTTAGGTTTTACCCCAACAATGTTTTCATTAGTTTCGCTCACTCTCGAAATCAAGCATTTTACAGCAGGTTGGAGCAGCCTGTATCTCAGCACAGGAATAAGGTAGGGAAGAATTCTAAGGCTCATTTTGACTGCCTCCAGAAGTTAGATCAGATGGCAAATTGGATTTGGTGCTAGGTCTTTCCCTTTAGGTTTTACCCCAACAATGTTTTCATTAGTTTCGCTCACTCTCGAAATCAAGCATTTTACAGCAGGTTGGAGCAGCCTGTATCTCAGCACAGGAATAAGGTAGGGAAGAATTCTAAGGATCATTTTGACTGCCTCCAGAAGTTAGATCAGATGGCAAATTGGATTTGGTGCTAGGTCTTTCCCTTTAGGTTTTACCCCAACAATGTTTTCATTAGTTTCGCTCACTCTCGAAATCAAGCATTTTACAGCAGGTTGGAGCAGCCTGTATCTCAGCACAGGAATAAGGTAGGGAAGAATTCTAAGGCTCATTTTGACTGCCTCCAGAAGTTAGATCAGATGGCAAATTGGATTTGGTGCTAGGTCTTTCCCTTTAGGTTTTACCCCAACAATGTTTTCATTAGTTTCGCTCACTCTCGAAATCAAGCATTTTACAGCAGGTTGGAGCAGCCTGTATCTCAGCACAGGAATAAGGTAGGGAAGAATTCTAAGGCTCATTTTGACTGCCTCCAGAAGTTAGATCAGATGGCAAATTGGATTTGGTGCTAGGTCTTTCCCTTTAGGTTTTACCCCAACAATGTTTTCATTAGTTTCGCTCACTCTCGAAATCAAGCATTTTACAGCAGGTTGGAGCAGCCTGTATCTCAGCACAGGAATAAGGTAGGGAAGAATTCTAAGGCTCATTTTGACTGCCTCCAGAAGTTAGATCAGATGGCAAATTGGATTTGGTGCTAGGTCTTTCCCTTTAGGTTTTACCCCAACAATGTTTTCATTAGTTTCGCTCACTCTCGAAATCAAGCATTTTACAGCAGGTTGGAGCAGCCTGTATCTCAGCACAGGAATAAGGTAGGGAAGAATTCTAAGGCTCATTTTGACTGCCTCCAGAAGTTAGATCAGATGGCAAATTGGATTTGGTGCTAGGTCTTTCCCTTTAGGTTTTACCCCAACAATGTTTTCATTAGTTTCGCTCACTCTCGAAATCAAGCATTTTACAGCAGGTTGGAGCAGCCTGTATCTCAGCACAGGAATAAGGTAGGGAAGAATTCTAAGGCTCATTTTGACTGCCTCCAGAAGTTAGATCAGATGGCAAATTGGATTTGGTGCTAGGTCTTTCCCTTTAGGTTTTACCCCAACAATGTTTTCATTAGTTTCGCTCACTCTCGAAATCAAGCATTTTACAGCAGGTTGGAGCAGCCTGTATCTCAGCACAGGAATAAGGTAGGGAAGAATTCTAAGGCTCATTTTGACTGCCTCCAGAAGTTAGATCAGATGGCAAATTGGATTTGGTGCTAGGTCTTTCCCTTTAGGTTTTACCCCAACAATGTTTTCATTAGTTTCGCTCACTCTCGAAATCAAGCATTTTACAGCAGGTTGGAGCAGCCTGTATCTCAGCACAGGAATAAGGTAGGGAAGAATTCTAAGGCTCATTTTGACTGCCTCCAGAAGTTAGATCAGATGGCAAATTGGATTTGGTGCTAGGTCTTTCCCTTTAGGTTTTACCCCAACAATGTTTTCATTAGTTTCGCTCACTCTCGAAATCAAGCATTTTACAGCAGGTTGGAGCAGCCTGTATCTCAGCACAGGAATAAGGTAGGGAAGAATTCTAAGGATCATTTTGACTGCCTCCAGAAGTTAGATCAGATGGCAAATTGGATTTGGTGCTAGGTCTTTCCCTTTAGGTTTTACCCCAACAATGTTTTCATTAGTTTCGCTCACTCTCGAAATCAAGCATTTTACAGCAGGTTGGAGCAGCCTGTATCTCAGCACAGGAATAAGGTAGGGAAGAATTCTAAGGCTCATTTTGACTGCCTCCAGAAGTTAGATCAGATGGCAAATTGGATTTGGTGCTAGGTCTTTCCCTTTAGGTTTTACCCCAACAATGTTTTCATTAGTTTCGCTCACTCTCGAAATCAAGCATTTTACAGCAGGTTGGAGCAGCCTGTATCTCAGCACAGGAATAAGGTAGGGAAGAATTCTAAGGATCATTTTGACTGCCTCCAGAAGTTAGATCAGATGGCAAATTGGATTTGGTGCTAGGTCTTTCCCTTTAGGTTTTACCCCAACAATGTTTTCATTAGTTTCGCTCACTCTCGAAATCAAGCATTTTACAGCAGGTTGGAGCAGCCTGTATCTCAGCACAGGAATAAGGTAGGGAAGAATTCTAAGGATCATTTTGACTGCCTCCAGAAGTTAGATCAGATGGCAAATTGGATTTGGTGCTAGGTCTTTCCCTTTAGGTTTTACCCCAACAATGTTTTCATTAGTTTCGCTCACTCTCGAAATCAAGCATTTTACAGCAGGTTGGAGCAGCCTGTATCTCAGCACAGGAATAAGGTAGGGAAGAATTCTAAGGATCATTTTGACTGCCTCCAGAAGTTAGATCAGATGGCAAATTGGATTTGGTGCTAGGTCTTTCCCTTTAGGTTTTACCCCAACAATGTTTTCATTAGTTTCGCTCACTCTCGAAATCAAGCATTTTACAGCAGGTTGGAGCAGCCTGTATCTCAGCACAGGAATAAGGTAGGGAAGAATTCTAAGGCTCATTTTGACTGCCTCCAGAAGTTAGATCAGATGGCAAATTGGATTTGGTGCTAGGTCTTTCCCTTTAGGTTTTACCCCAACAATGTTTTCATTAGTTTCGCTCACTCTCGAAATCAAGCATTTTACAGCAGGTTGGAGCAGCCTGTATCTCAGCACAGGAATAAGGTAGGGAAGAATTCTAAGGCTCATTTTGACTGCCTCCAGAAGTTAGATCAGATGGCAAATTGGATTTGGTGCTAGGTCTTTCCCTTTAGGTTTTACCCCAACAATGTTTTCATTAGTTTCGCTCACTCTCGAAATCAAGCATTTTACAGCAGGTTGGAGCAGCCTGTATCTCAGCACAGGAATAAGGTAGGGAAGAATTCTAAGGCTCATTTTGACTGCCTCCAGAAGTTAGATCAGATGGCAAATTGGATTTGGTGCTAGGTCTTTCCCTTTAGGTTTTACCCCAACAATGTTTTCATTAGTTTCGCTCACTCTCGAAATCAAGCATTTTACAGCAGGTTGGAGCAGCCTGTATCTCAGCACAGGTAATAAGGTAGGGAAGAATTCTAAGGCTCATTTTGACTGCCTCCAGAAGTTAGATCAGATGGCAAATTGGATTTGGTGCTAGGTCTTTCCCTTTAGGTTTTACCCCAACAATGTTTTCATTAGTTTCGCTCACTCTCGAAATCAAGCATTTTACAGCAGGTTGGAGCAGCCTGTATCTCAGCACAGGAATAAGGTAGGGAAGAATTCTAAGGCTCATTTTGACTGCCTCCAGAAGTTAGATCAGATGGCAAATTGGATTTGGTGCTAGGTCTTTCCCTTTAGGTTTTACCCCAACAATGTTTTCATTAGTTTCGCTCACTCTCGAAATCAAGCATTTTACAGCAGGTTGGAGCAGCCTGTATCTCAGCACAGGAATAAGGTAGGGAAGAATTCTAAGGCTCATTTTGACTGCCTCCAGAAGTTAGATCAGATGGCAAATTGGATTTGGTGCTAGGTCTTTCCCTTTAGGTTTTACCCCAACAATGTTTTCATTAGTTTCGCTCACTCTCGAAATCAAGCATTTTACAGCAGGTTGGAGCAGCCTGTATCTCAGCACAGGAATAAGGTAGGGAAGAATTCTAAGGCTCATTTTGACTGCCTCCAGAAGTTAGATCAGATGGCAAATTGGATTTGGTGCTAGGTCTTTCCCTTTAGGTTTTACCCCAACAATGTTTTCATTAGTTTCGCTCACTCTCGAAATCAAGCATTTTACAGCAGGTTGGAGCAGCCTGTATCTCAGCACAGGAATAAGGTAGGGAAGAATTCTAAGGCTCATTTTGACTGCCTCCAGAAGTTAGATCAGATGGCAAATTGGATTTGGTGCTAGGTCTTTCCCTTTAGGTTTTACCCCAACAATGTTTTCATTAGTTTCGCTCACTCTCGAAATCAAGCATTTTACAGCAGGTTGGAGCAGCCTGTATCTCAGCACAGGAATAAGGTAGGGAAGAATTCTAAGGCTCATTTTGACTGCCTCCAGAAGTTAGATCAGATGGCAAATTGGATTTGGTGCTAGGTCTTTCCCTTTAGGTTTTACCCCAACAATGTTTTCATTAGTTTCGCTCACTCTCGAAATCAAGCATTTTACAGCAGGTTGGAGCAGCCTGTATCTCAGCACAGGAATAAGGTAGGGAAGAATTCTAAGGCTCATTTTGACTGCCTCCAGAAGTTAGATCAGATGGCAAATTGGATTTGGTGCTAGGTCTTTCCCTTTAGGTTTTACCCCAACAATGTTTTCATTAGTTTCGCTCACTCTCGAAATCAAGCATTTTACAGCAGGTTGGAGCAGCCTGTATCTCAGCACAGGAATAAGGTAGGGAAGAATTCTAAGGCTCATTTTGACTGCCTCCAGAAGTTAGATCAGATGGCAAATTGGATTTGGTGCTAGGTCTTTCCCTTTAGGTTTTACCCCAACAATGTTTTCATTAGTTTCGCTCACTCTCGAAATCAAGCATTTTACAGCAGGTTGGAGCAGCCTGTATCTCAGCACAGGAATAAGGTAGGGAAGAATTCTAAGGCTCATTTTGACTGCCTCCAGAAGTTAGATCAGATGGCAAATTGGATTTGGTGCTAGGTCTTTCCCTTTAGGTTTTACCCCAACAATGTTTTCATTAGTTTCGCTCACTCTCGAAATCAAGCATTTTACAGCAGGTTGGAGCAGCCTGTATCTCAGCACAGGAATAAGGTAGGGAAGAATTCTAAGGCTCATTTTGACTGCCTCCAGAAGTTAGATCAGATGGCAAATTGGATTTGGTGCTAGGTCTTTCCCTTTAGGTTTTACCCCAACAATGTTTTCATTAGTTTCGCTCACTCTCGAAATCAAGCATTTTACAGCAGGTTGGAGCAGCCTGTATCTCAGCACAGGAATAAGGTAGGGAAGAATTCTAAGGCTCATTTTGACTGCCTCCAGAAGTTAGATCAGATGGCAAATTGGATTTGGTGCTAGGTCTTTCCCTTTAGGTTTTACCCCAACAATGTTTTCATTAGTTTCGCTCACTCTCGAAATCAAGCATTTTACAGCAGGTTGGAGCAGCCTGTATCTCAGCACAGGAATAAGGTAGGGAAGAATTCTAAGGCTCATTTTGACTGCCTCCAGAAGTTAGATCAGATGGCAAATTGGATTTGGTGCTAGGTCTTTCCCTTTAGGTTTTACCCCAACAATGTTTTCATTAGTTTCGCTCACTCTCGAAATCAAGCATTTTACAGCAGGTTGGAGCAGCCTGTATCTCAGCACAGGAATAAGGTAGGGAAGAATTCTAAGGCTCATTTTGACTGCCTCCAGAAGTTAGATCAGATGGCAAATTGGATTTGGTGCTAGGTCTTTCCCTTTAGGTTTTACCCCAACAATGTTTTCATTAGTTTCGCTCACTCTCGAAATCAAGCATTTTACAGCAGGTTGGAGCAGCCTGTATCTCAGCACAGGAATAAGGTAGGGAAGAATTCTAAGGCTCATTTTGACTGCCTCCAGAAGTTAGATCAGATGGCAAATTGGATTTGGTGCTAGGTCTTTCCCTTTAGGTTTTACCCCAACAATGTTTTCATTAGTTTCGCTCACTCTCGAAATCAAGCATTTTACAGCAGGTTGGAGCAGCCTGTATCTCAGCACAGGAATAAGGTAGGGAAGAATTCTAAGGCTCATTTTGACTGCCTCCAGAAGTTAGATCAGATGGCAAATTGGATTTGGTGCTAGGTCTTTCCCTTTAGGTTTTACCCCAACAATGTTTTCATTAGTTTCGCTCACTCTCGAAATCAAGCATTTTACAGCAGGTTGGAGCAGCCTGTATCTCAGCACAGGAATAAGGTAGGGAAGAATTCTAAGGCTCATTTTGACTGCCTCCAGAAGTTAGATCAGATGGCAAATTGGATTTGGTGCTAGGTCTTTCCCTTTAGGTTTTACCCCAACAATGTTTTCATTAGTTTCGCTCACTCTCGAAATCAAGCATTTTACAGCAGGTTGGAGCAGCCTGTATCTCAGCACAGGAATAAGGTAGGGAAGAATTCTAAGGCTCATTTTGACTGCCTCCAGAAGTTAGATCAGATGGCAAATTGGATTTGGTGCTAGGTCTTTCCCTTTAGGTTTTACCCCAACAATGTTTTCATTAGTTTCGCTCACTCTCGAAATCAAGCATTTTACAGCAGGTTGGAGCAGCCTGTATCTCAGCACAGGAATAAGTAGGGAAGAATTCTAAGGCTCATTTTGACTGCCTCCAGAAGTTAGATCAGATGGCAAATTGGATTTGGTGCTAGGTCTTTCCCTTTAGGTTTTACCCCAACAATGTTTTCATTAGTTTCGCTCACTCTCGAAATCAAGCATTTTACAGCAGGTTGGAGCAGCCTGTATCTCAGCACAGGAATAAGGTAGGGAAGAATTCTAAGGCTCATTTTGACTGCCTCCAGAAGTTAGATCAGATGGCAAATTGGATTTGGTGCTAGGTCTTTCCCTTTAGGTTTTACCCCAACAATGTTTTCATTAGTTTCGCTCACTCTCGAAATCAAGCATTTTACAGCAGGTTGGAGCAGCCTGTATCTCAGCACAGGAATAAGGTAGGGAAGAATTCTAAGGCTCATTTTGACTGCCTCCAGAAGTTAGATCAGATGGCAAATTGGATTTGGTGCTAGGTCTTTCCCTTTAGGTTTTACCCCAACAATGTTTTCATTAGTTTCGCTCACTCTCGAAATCAAGCATTTTACAGCAGGTTGGAGCAGCCTGTATCTCAGCACAGGAATAAGGTAGGGAAGAATTCTAAGGCTCATTTTGACTGCCTCCAGAAGTTAGATCAGATGGCAAATTGGATTTGGTGCTAGGTCTTTCCCTTTAGGTTTTACCCCAACAATGTTTTCATTAGTTTCGCTCACTCTCGAAATCAAGCATTTTACAGCAGGTTGGAGCAGCCTGTATCTCAGCACAGGAATAAGGTAGGGAAGAATTCTAAGGCTCATTTTGACTGCCTCCAGAAGTTAGATCAGATGGCAAATTGGATTTGGTGCTAGGTCTTTCCCTTTAGGTTTTACCCCAACAATGTTTTCATTAGTTTCGCTCACTCTCGAAATCAAGCATTTTACAGCAGGTTGGAGCAGCCTGTATCTCAGCACAGGAATAAGGTAGGGAAGAATTCTAAGGCTCATTTTGACTGCCTCCAGAAGTTAGATCAGATGGCAAATTGGATTTGGTGCTAGGTCTTTCCCTTTAGGTTTTACCCCAACAATGTTTTCATTAGTTTCGCTCACTCTCGAAATCAAGCATTTTACAGCAGGTTGGAGCAGCCTGTATCTCAGCACAGGAATAAGGTAGGGAAGAATTCTAAGGCTCATTTTGACTGCCTCCAGAAGTTAGATCAGATGGCAAATTGGATTTGGTGCTAGGTCTTTCCCTTTAGGTTTTACCCCAACAATGTTTTCATTAGTTTCGCTCACTCTCGAAATCAAGCATTTTACAGCAGGTTGGAGCAGCCTGTATCTCAGCACAGGAATAAGGTAGGGAAGAATTCTAAGGCTCATTTTGACTGCCTCCAGAAGTTAGATCAGATGGCAAATTGGATTTGGTGCTAGGTCTTTCCCTTTAGGTTTTACCCCAACAATGTTTTCATTAGTTTCGCTCACTCTCGAAATCAAGCATTTTACAGCAGGTTGGAGCAGCCTGTATCTCAGCACAGGAATAAGGTAGGGAAGAATTCTAAGGCTCATTTTGACTGCCTCCAGAAGTTAGATCAGATGGCAAATTGGATTTGGTGCTAGGTCTTTCCCTTTAGGTTTTACCCCAACAATGTTTTCATTAGTTTCGCTCACTCTCGAAATCAAGCATTTTACAGCAGGTTGGAGCAGCCTGTATCTCAGCACAGGAATAAGGTAGGGAAGAATTCTAAGGCTCATTTTGACTGCCTCCAGAAGTTAGATCAGATGGCAAATTGGATTTGGTGCTAGGTCTTTCCCTTTAGGTTTTACCCCAACAATGTTTTCATTAGTTTCGCTCACTCTCGAAATCAAGCATTTTACAGCAGGTTGGAGCAGCCTGTATCTCAGCACAGGAATAAGGTAGGGAAGAATTCTAAGGCTCATTTTGACTGCCTCCAGAAGTTAGATCAGATGGCAAATTGGATTTGGTGCTAGGTCTTTCCCTTTAGGTTTTACCCCAACAATGTTTTCATTAGTTTCGCTCACTCTCGAAATCAAGCATTTTACAGCAGGTTGGAGCAGCCTGTATCTCAGCACAGGAATAAGGTAGGGAAGAATTCTAAGGCTCATTTTGACTGCCTCCAGAAGTTAGATCAGATGGCAAATTGGATTTGGTGCTAGGTCTTTCCCTTTAGGTTTTACCCCAACAATGTTTTCATTAGTTTCGCTCACTCTCGAAATCAAGCATTTTACAGCAGGTTGGAGCAGCCTGTATCTCAGCACAGGAATAAGGTAGGGAAGAATTCTAAGGCTCATTTTGACTGCCTCCAGAAGTTAGATCAGATGGCAAATTGGATTTGGTGCTAGGTCTTTCCCTTTAGGTTTTACCCCAACAATGTTTTCATTAGTTTCGCTCACTCTCGAAATCAAGCATTTTACAGCAGGTTGGAGCAGCCTGTATCTCAGCACAGGTAATAAGGTAGGGAAGAATTCTAAGGCTCATTTTGACTGCCTCCAGAAGTTAGATCAGATGGCAAATTGGATTTGGTGCTAGGTCTTTCCCTTTAGGTTTTACCCCAACAATGTTTTCATTAGTTTCGCTCACTCTCGAAATCAAGCATTTTACAGCAGGTTGGAGCAGCCTGTATCTCAGCACAGGAATAAGGTAGGGAAGAATTCTAAGGCTCATTTTGACTGCCTCCAGAAGTTAGATCAGATGGCAAATTGGATTTGGTGCTAGGTCTTTCCCTTTAGGTTTTACCCCAACAATGTTTTCATTAGTTTCGCTCACTCTCGAAATCAAGCATTTTACAGCAGGTTGGAGCAGCCTGTATCTCAGCACAGGAATAAGGTAGGGAAGAATTCTAAGGCTCATTTTGACTGCCTCCAGAAGTTAGATCAGATGGCAAATTGGATTTGGTGCTAGGTCTTTCCCTTTAGGTTTTACCCCAACAATGTTTTCATTAGTTTCGCTCACTCTCGAAATCAAGCATTTTACAGCAGGTTGGAGCAGCCTGTATCTCAGCACAGGAATAAGGTAGGGAAGAATTCTAAGGCTCATTTTGACTGCCTCCAGAAGTTAGATCAGATGGCAAATTGGATTTGGTGCTAGGTCTTTCCCTTTAGGTTTTACCCCAACAATGTTTTCATTAGTTTCGCTCACTCTCGAAATCAAGCATTTTACAGCAGGTTGGAGCAGCCTGTATCTCAGCACAGGAATAAGGTAGGGAAGAATTCTAAGGCTCATTTTGACTGCCTCCAGAAGTTAGATCAGATGGCAAATTGGATTTGGTGCTAGGTCTTTCCCTTTAGGTTTTACCCCAACAATGTTTTCATTAGTTTCGCTCACTCTCGAAATCAAGCATTTTACAGCAGGTTGGAGCAGCCTGTATCTCAGCACAGGAATAAGGTAGGGAAGAATTCTAAGGCTCATTTTGACTGCCTCCAGAAGTTAGATCAGATGGCAAATTGGATTTGGTGCTAGGTCTTTCCCTTTAGGTTTTACCCCAACAATGTTTTCATTAGTTTCGCTCACTCTCGAAATCAAGCATTTTACAGCAGGTTGGAGCAGCCTGTATCTCAGCACAGGAATAAGGTAGGGAAGAATTCTAAGGCTCATTTTGACTGCCTCCAGAAGTTAGATCAGATGGCAAATTGGATTTGGTGCTAGGTCTTTCCCTTTAGGTTTTACCCCAACAATGTTTTCATTAGTTTCGCTCACTCTCGAAATCAAGCATTTTACAGCAGGTTGGAGCAGCCTGTATCTCAGCACAGGAATAAGGTAGGGAAGAATTCTAAGGCTCATTTTGACTGCCTCCAGAAGTTAGATCAGATGGCAAATTGGATTTGGTGCTAGGTCTTTCCCTTTAGGTTTTACCCCAACAATGTTTTCATTAGTTTCGCTCACTCTCGAAATCAAGCATTTTACAGCAGGTTGGAGCAGCCTGTATCTCAGCACAGGAATAAGGTAGGGAAGAATTCTAAGGCTCATTTTGACTGCCTCCAGAAGTTAGATCAGATGGCAAATTGGATTTGGTGCTAGGTCTTTCCCTTTAGGTTTTACCCCAACAATGTTTTCATTAGTTTCGCTCACTCTCGAAATCAAGCATTTTACAGCAGGTTGGAGCAGCCTGTATCTCAGCACAGGAATAAGGTAGGGAAGAATTCTAAGGCTCATTTTGACTGCCTCCAGAAGTTAGATCAGATGGCAAATTGGATTTGGTGCTAGGTCTTTCCCTTTAGGTTTTACCCCAACAATGTTTTCATTAGTTTCGCTCACTCTCGAAATCAAGCATTTTACAGCAGGTTGGAGCAGCCTGTATCTCAGCACAGGAATAAGGTAGGGAAGAATTCTAAGGCTCATTTTGACTGCCTCCAGAAGTTAGATCAGATGGCAAATTGGATTTGGTGCTAGGTCTTTCCCTTTAGGTTTTACCCCAACAATGTTTTCATTAGTTTCGCTCACTCTCGAAATCAAGCATTTTACAGCAGGTTGGAGCAGCCTGTATCTCAGCACAGGAATAAGGTAGGGAAGAATTCTAAGGCTCATTTTGACTGCCTCCAGAAGTTAGATCAGATGGCAAATTGGATTTGGTGCTAGGTCTTTCCCTTTAGGTTTTACCCCAACAATGTTTTCATTAGTTTCGCTCACTCTCGAAATCAAGCATTTTACAGCAGGTTGGAGCAGCCTGTATCTCAGCACAGGAATAAGGTAGGGAAGAATTCTAAGGCTCATTTTGACTGCCTCCAGAAGTTAGATCAGATGGCAAATTGGATTTGGTGCTAGGTCTTTCCCTTTAGGTTTTACCCCAACAATGTTTTCATTAGTTTCGCTCACTCTCGAAATCAAGCATTTTACAGCAGGTTGGAGCAGCCTGTATCTCAGCACAGGAATAAGGTAGGGAAGAATTCTAAGGCTCATTTTGACTGCCTCCAGAAGTTAGATCAGATGGCAAATTGGATTTGGTGCTAGGTCTTTCCCTTTAGGTTTTACCCCAACAATGTTTTCATTAGTTTCGCTCACTCTCGAAATCAAGCATTTTACAGCAGGTTGGAGCAGCCTGTATCTCAGCACAGGAATAAGGTAGGGAAGAATTCTAAGGCTCATTTTGACTGCCTCCAGAAGTTAGATCAGATGGCAAATTGGATTTGGTGCTAGGTCTTTCCCTTTAGGTTTTACCCCAACAATGTTTTCATTAGTTTCGCTCACTCTCGAAATCAAGCATTTTACAGCAGGTTGGAGCAGCCTGTATCTCAGCACAGGAATAAGGTAGGGAAGAATTCTAAGGCTCATTTTGACTGCCTCCAGAAGTTAGATCAGATGGCAAATTGGATTTGGTGCTAGGTCTTTCCCTTTAGGTTTTACCCCAACAATGTTTTCATTAGTTTCGCTCACTCTCGAAATCAAGCATTTTACAGCAGGTTGGAGCAGCCTGTATCTCAGCACAGGAATAAGGTAGGGAAGAATTCTAAGGCTCATTTTGACTGCCTCCAGAAGTTAGATCAGATGGCAAATTGGATTTGGTGCTAGGTCTTTCCCTTTAGGTTTTACCCCAACAATGTTTTCATTAGTTTCGCTCACTCTCGAAATCAAGCATTTTACAGCAGGTTGGAGCAGCCTGTATCTCAGCACAGGAATAAGGTAGGGAAGAATTCTAAGGCTCATTTTGACTGCCTCCAGAAGTTAGATCAGATGGCAAATTGGATTTGGTGCTAGGTCTTTCCCTTTAGGTTTTACCCCAACAATGTTTTCATTAGTTTCGCTCACTCTCGAAATCAAGCATTTTACAGCAGGTTGGAGCAGCCTGTATCTCAGCACAGGAATAAGGTAGGGAAGAATTCTAAGGCTCATTTTGACTGCCTCCAGAAGTTAGATCAGATGGCAAATTGGATTTGGTGCTAGGTCTTTCCCTTTAGGTTTTACCCCAACAATGTTTTCATTAGTTTCGCTCACTCTCGAAATCAAGCATTTTACAGCAGGTTGGAGCAGCCTGTATCTCAGCACAGGAATAAGGTAGGGAAGAATTCTAAGGCTCATTTTGACTGCCTCCAGAAGTTAGATCAGATGGCAAATTGGATTTGGTGCTAGGTCTTTCCCTTTAGGTTTTACCCCAACAATGTTTTCATTAGTTTCGCTCACTCTCGAAATCAAGCATTTTACAGCAGGTTGGAGCAGCCTGTATCTCAGCACAGGAATAAGGTAGGGAAGAATTCTAAGGCTCATTTTGACTGCCTCCAGAAGTTAGATCAGATGGCAAATTGGATTTGGTGCTAGGTCTTTCCCTTTAGGTTTTACCCCAACAATGTTTTCATTAGTTTCGCTCACTCTCGAAATCAAGCATTTTACAGCAGGTTGGAGCAGCCTGTATCTCAGCACAGGAATAAGGTAGGGAAGAATTCTAAGGCTCATTTTGACTGCCTCCAGAAGTTAGATCAGATGGCAAATTGGATTTGGTGCTAGGTCTTTCCCTTTAGGTTTTACCCCAACAATGTTTTCATTAGTTTCGCTCACTCTCGAAATCAAGCATTTTACAGCAGGTTGGAGCAGCCTGTATCTCAGCACAGGAATAAGGTAGGGAAGAATTCTAAGGCTCATTTTGACTGCCTCCAGAAGTTAGATCAGATGGCAAATTGGATTTGGTGCTAGGTCTTTCCCTTTAGGTTTTACCCCAACAATGTTTTCATTAGTTTCGCTCACTCTCGAAATCAAGCATTTTACAGCAGGTTGGAGCAGCCTGTATCTCAGCACAGGAATAAGGTAGGGAAGAATTCTAAGGCTCATTTTGACTGCCTCCAGAAGTTAGATCAGATGGCAAATTGGATTTGGTGCTAGGTCTTTCCCTTTAGGTTTTACCCCAACAATGTTTTCATTAGTTTCGCTCACTCTCGAAATCAAGCATTTTACAGCAGGTTGGAGCAGCCTGTATCTCAGCACAGGAATAAGGTAGGGAAGAATTCTAAGGCTCATTTTGACTGCCTCCAGAAGTTAGATCAGATGGCAAATTGGATTTGGTGCTAGGTCTTTCCCTTTAGGTTTTACCCCAACAATGTTTTCATTAGTTTCGCTCACTCTCGAAATCAAGCATTTTACAGCAGGTTGGAGCAGCCTGTATCTCAGCACAGGAATAAGGTAGGGAAGAATTCTAAGGCTCATTTTGACTGCCTCCAGAAGTTAGATCAGATGGCAAATTGGATTTGGTGCTAGGTCTTTCCCTTTAGGTTTTACCCCAACAATGTTTTCATTAGTTTCGCTCACTCTCGAAATCAAGCATTTTACAGCAGGTTGGAGCAGCCTGTATCTCAGCACAGGAATAAGGTAGGGAAGAATTCTAAGGCTCATTTTGACTGCCTCCAGAAGTTAGATCAGATGGCAAATTGGATTTGGTGCTAGGTCTTTCCCTTTAGGTTTTACCCCAACAATGTTTTCATTAGTTTCGCTCACTCTCGAAATCAAGCATTTTACAGCAGGTTGGAGCAGCCTGTATCTCAGCACAGGAATAAGGTAGGGAAGAATTCTAAGGCTCATTTTGACTGCCTCCAGAAGTTAGATCAGATGGCAAATTGGATTTGGTGCTAGGTCTTTCCCTTTAGGTTTTACCCCAACAATGTTTTCATTAGTTTCGCTCACTCTCGAAATCAAGCATTTTACAGCAGGTTGGAGCAGCCTGTATCTCAGCACAGGAATAAGGTAGGGAAGAATTCTAAGGCTCATTTTGACTGCCTCCAGAAGTTAGATCAGATGGCAAATTGGATTTGGTGCTAGGTCTTTCCCTTTAGGTTTTACCCCAACAATGTTTTCATTAGTTTCGCTCACTCTCGAAATCAAGCATTTTACAGCAGGTTGGAGCAGCCTGTATCTCAGCACAGGAATAAGGTAGGGAAGAATTCTAAGGCTCATTTTGACTGCCTCCAGAAGTTAGATCAGATGGCAAATTGGATTTGGTGCTAGGTCTTTCCCTTTAGGTTTTACCCCAACAATGTTTTCATTAGTTTCGCTCACTCTCGAAATCAAGCATTTTACAGCAGGTTGGAGCAGCCTGTATCTCAGCACAGGAATAAGGTAGGGAAGAATTCTAAGGCTCATTTTGACTGCCTCCAGAAGTTAGATCAGATGGCAAATTGGATTTGGTGCTAGGTCTTTCCCTTTAGGTTTTACCCCAACAATGTTTTCATTAGTTTCGCTCACTCTCGAAATCAAGCATTTTACAGCAGGTTGGAGCAGCCTGTATCTCAGCACAGGAATAAGGTAGGGAAGAATTCTAAGGCTCATTTTGACTGCCTCCAGAAGTTAGATCAGATGGCAAATTGGATTTGGTGCTAGGTCTTTCCCTTTAGGTTTTACCCCAACAATGTTTTCATTAGTTTCGCTCACTCTCGAAATCAAGCATTTTACAGCAGGTTGGAGCAGCCTGTATCTCAGCACAGGAATAAGGTAGGGAAGAATTCTAAGGCTCATTTTGACTGCCTCCAGAAGTTAGATCAGATGGCAAATTGGATTTGGTGCTAGGTCTTTCCCTTTAGGTTTTACCCCAACAATGTTTTCATTAGTTTCGCTCACTCTCGAAATCAAGCATTTTACAGCAGGTTGGAGCAGCCTGTATCTCAGCACAGGAATAAGGTAGGGAAGAATTCTAAGGCTCATTTTGACTGCCTCCAGAAGTTAGATCAGATGGCAAATTGGATTTGGTGCTAGGTCTTTCCCTTTAGGTTTTACCCCAACAATGTTTTCATTAGTTTCGCTCACTCTCGAAATCAAGCATTTTACAGCAGGTTGGAGCAGCCTGTATCTCAGCACAGGAATAAGGTAGGGAAGAATTCTAAGGCTCATTTTGACTGCCTCCAGAAGTTAGATCAGATGGCAAATTGGATTTGGTGCTAGGTCTTTCCCTTTAGGTTTTACCCCAACAATGTTTTCATTAGTTTCGCTCACTCTCGAAATCAAGCATTTTACAGCAGGTTGGAGCAGCCTGTATCTCAGCACAGGAATAAGGTAGGGAAGAATTCTAAGGCTCATTTTGACTGCCTCCAGAAGTTAGATCAGATGGCAAATTGGATTTGGTGCTAGGTCTTTCCCTTTAGGTTTTACCCCAACAATGTTTTCATTAGTTTCGCTCACTCTCGAAATCAAGCATTTTACAGCAGGTTGGAGCAGCCTGTATCTCAGCACAGGAATAAGGTAGGGAAGAATTCTAAGGCTCATTTTGACTGCCTCCAGAAGTTAGATCAGATGGCAAATTGGATTTGGTGCTAGGTCTTTCCCTTTAGGTTTTACCCCAACAATGTTTTCATTAGTTTCGCTCACTCTCGAAATCAAGCATTTTACAGCAGGTTGGAGCAGCCTGTATCTCAGCACAGGAATAAGGTAGGGAAGAATTCTAAGGCTCATTTTGACTGCCTCCAGAAGTTAGATCAGATGGCAAATTGGATTTGGTGCTAGGTCTTTCCCTTTAGGTTTTACCCCAACAATGTTTTCATTAGTTTCGCTCACTCTCGAAATCAAGCATTTTACAGCAGGTTGGAGCAGCCTGTATCTCAGCACAGGAATAAGGTAGGGAAGAATTCTAAGGCTCATTTTGACTGCCTCCAGAAGTTAGATCAGATGGCAAATTGGATTTGGTGCTAGGTCTTTCCCTTTAGGTTTTACCCCAACAATGTTTTCATTAGTTTCGCTCACTCTCGAAATCAAGCATTTTACAGCAGGTTGGAGCAGCCTGTATCTCAGCACAGGAATAAGGTAGGGAAGAATTCTAAGGCTCATTTTGACTGCCTCCAGAAGTTAGATCAGATGGCAAATTGGATTTGGTGCTAGGTCTTTCCCTTTAGGTTTTACCCCAACAATGTTTTCATTAGTTTCGCTCACTCTCGAAATCAAGCATTTTACAGCAGGTTGGAGCAGCCTGTATCTCAGCACAGGAATAAGGTAGGGAAGAATTCTAAGGCTCATTTTGACTGCCTCCAGAAGTTAGATCAGATGGCAAATTGGATTTGGTGCTAGGTCTTTCCCTTTAGGTTTTACCCCAACAATGTTTTCATTAGTTTCGCTCACTCTCGAAATCAAGCATTTTACAGCAGGTTGGAGCAGCCTGTATCTCAGCACAGGAATAAGGTAGGGAAGAATTCTAAGGCTCATTTTGACTGCCTCCAGAAGTTAGATCAGATGGCAAATTGGATTTGGTGCTAGGTCTTTCCCTTTAGGTTTTACCCCAACAATGTTTTCATTAGTTTCGCTCACTCTCGAAATCAAGCATTTTACAGCAGGTTGGAGCAGCCTGTATCTCAGCACAGGAATAAGGTAGGGAAGAATTCTAAGGCTCATTTTGACTGCCTCCAGAAGTTAGATCAGATGGCAAATTGGATTTGGTGCTAGGTCTTTCCCTTTAGGTTTTACCCCAACAATGTTTTCATTAGTTTCGCTCACTCTCGAAATCAAGCATTTTACAGCAGGTTGGAGCAGCCTGTATCTCAGCACAGGAATAAGGTAGGGAAGAATTCTAAGGCTCATTTTGACTGCCTCCAGAAGTTAGATCAGATGGCAAATTGGATTTGGTGCTAGGTCTTTCCCTTTAGGTTTTACCCCAACAATGTTTTCATTAGTTTCGCTCACTCTCGAAATCAAGCATTTTACAGCAGGTTGGAGCAGCCTGTATCTCAGCACAGGAATAAGGTAGGGAAGAATTCTAAGGCTCATTTTGACTGCCTCCAGAAGTTAGATCAGATGGCAAATTGGATTTGGTGCTAGGTCTTTCCCTTTAGGTTTTACCCCAACAATGTTTTCATTAGTTTCGCTCACTCTCGAAATCAAGCATTTTACAGCAGGTTGGAGCAGCCTGTATCTCAGCACAGGAATAAGGTAGGGAAGAATTCTAAGGCTCATTTTGACTGCCTCCAGAAGTTAGATCAGATGGCAAATAGGATTTGGTGCTAGGTCTTTCCCTTTAGGTTTTACCCCAACAATGTTTTCATTAGTTTCGCTCACTCTCGAAATCAAGCATTTACAGCAGGTTGGAGCAGCCTGTATCTCAGCACAGGAATAAGGTAGGGAAGAATTCTAAGGCTCATTGTGACTGCCTCCAGAAGTTAGATCAGATGGCAAATTGGATTTGGTGCTAGGTCTTTCCCTTTAGGTTTTACCCCAACAACGTTTTCATTAGTTTCGCTCACTCTCGAAATCAAGCATTTTACAGCAGGTTGGGGCAGCCTGTATCTCAGCACAGGAATAAGGTAGGGAAGAATTCTAAGGATCATTTTGACTGCCTCCAGAAGTTAGATCAGATGGCAAATTGGATTTGGTGCTAGGTCTTTCCCTTTAGGTTTTACCCCAACAATGTTTTCATTAGTTTCGCTCACTCTCGAAATCAAGCATTTTACAGCAGGTTGGAGCAGCCTGTATCTCAGCACAGGAATAAGGTAGGGAAGGAATTCTAAGGCTCATTTTGACTGCCTCCAGAAGTTAGATCAGATGGCAAATTGGATTTGGTGCTAGGTCTTTCCCTTTAGGTTTTACCCCAACAATGTTTTCATTAGTTTCGCTCACTCTCGAAATCAAGCATTTTACAGCAGGTTGGAGCAGCCTGTATCTCAGCACAGGAATAAGATAGGGAAGAATTCTAAGGCTCATTTTGACTGCCTCCAGAAGTTAGATCAGATGGCAAATTGGATTTGGTGCTAGGTCTTTCCCTTTAGGTTTTACCCCAACAATGTTTTCATTAGTTTCGCTCACTCTCGAAATCAAGCATTTTACAGCAGGTTGGCGCAGCCTGTATCTCAGCACAGGAATAAGGTAGGGAAGAATTCTAAGGCTCATTTTGACTGCCTCCAGAAGTTAGATCAGATGGCAAATTGGATTTGGTGCTAGGTCTTTCCCTTTAGGTTTTACCCCAACAATGTTTTCATTAGTTTCGCTCACTCTCGAAATCAAGCATTTTACAGCAGGTTGGAGCAGCCTGTATCTCAGCACAGGAATAAGGTAGGGAAGAATTCTAAGGCTCATTTTGACTGCCTCCAGAAGTTAGATCAGATGGCAAATTGGATTTGGTGCTAGGTCTTTCCCTTTAGGTTTTACCCCAACAATGTTTTCATTAGTTTCGCTCACTCTCGAAATCAAGCATTTTACAGCAGGTTGGAGCAGCCTGTATCTCAGCACAGGAATAAGGTAGGGAAGAATTCTAAGGCTCATTTTGACTGCCTCCAGAAGTTAGATCAGATGGCAAATTGGATTTGGTGCTAGGTCTTTCCCTTTAGGTTTTACCCCAACAATGTTTTCATTAGTTTCGCTCACTCTCGAAATCAAGCATTTTACAGCAGGTTGGAGCAGCCTGTATCTCAGCACAGGAATAAGGTAGGGAAGAATTCTAAGGCTCATTTTGACTGCCTCCAGAAGTTAGATCAGATGGCAAATTGGATTTGGTGCTAGGTCTTTCCCTTTAGGTTTTACCCCAACAATGTTTTCATTAGTTTCGCTCACTCTCGAAATCAAGCATTTTACAGCAGGTTGGAGCAGCCTGTATCTCAGCACAGGAATAAGGTAGGGAAGAATTCTAAGGCTCATTTTGACTGCCTCCAGAAGTTAGATCAGATGGCAAATTGGATTTGGTGCTAGGTCTTTCCCTTTAGGTTTTACCCCAACAATGTTTTCATTAGTTTCGCTCACTCTCGAAATCAAGCATTTTACAGCAGGTTGGAGCAGCCTGTATCTCAGCACAGGAATAAGGTAGGGAAGAATTCTAAGGCTCATTTTGACTGCCTCCAGAAGTTAGATCAGATGGCAAATTGGATTTGGTGCTAGGTCTTTCCCTTTAGGTTTTACCCCAACAATGTTTTCATTAGTTTCGCTCACTCTCGAAATCAAGCATTTTACAGCAGGTTGGAGCAGCCTGTATCTCAGCACAGGAATAAGGTAGGGAAGAATTCTAAGGCTCATTTTGACTGCCTCCAGAAGTTAGATCAGATGGCAAATTGGATTTGGTGCTAGGTCTTTCCCTTTAGGTTTTACCCCAACAATGTTTTCATTAGTTTCGCTCACTCTCGAAATCAAGCATTTTACAGCAGGTTGGAGCAGCCTGTATCTCAGCACAGGAATAAGGTAGGGAAGAATTCTAAGGCTCATTTTGACTGCCTCCAGAAGTTAGATCAGATGGCAAATTGGATTTGGTGCTAGGTCTTTCCCTTTAGGTTTTACCCCAACAATGTTTTCATTAGTTTCGCTCACTCTCGAAATCAAGCATTTTACAGCAGGTTGGAGCAGCCTGTATCTCAGCACAGGAATAAGGTAGGGAAGAATTCTAAGGCTCATTTTGACTGCCTCCAGAAGTTAGATCAGATGGCAAATTGGATTTGGTGCTAGGTCTTTCCCTTTAGGTTTTACCCCAACAATGTTTTCATTAGTTTCGCTCACTCTCGAAATCAAGCATTTTACAGCAGGTTGGAGCAGCCTGTATCTCAGCACAGGAATAAGGTAGGGAAGAATTCTAAGGCTCATTTTGACTGCCTCCAGAAGTTAGATCAGATGGCAAATTGGATTTGGTGCTAGGTCTTTCCCTTTAGGTTTTACCCCAACAATGTTTTCATTAGTTTCGCTCACTCTCGAAATCAAGCATTTTACAGCAGGTTGGAGCAGCCTGTATCTCAGCACAGGAATAAGGTAGGGAAGAATTCTAAGGCTCATTTTGACTGCCTCCAGAAGTTAGATCAGATGGCAAATTGGATTT
>NW_027143331.1:0-65773 GCF_026170545.1 Melanerpes formicivorus
TTGCCAGCTGATCTAACTTCTGGAGGCAGTCAAAATGATCCTTAGAATTCTTCCCTACCTTATTCCTGTGCTGAGATACAGGCTGCTCCAACCTGCTGTAAAATGCTTGATTTCGAGAGTGAGCGAAACTAATGAAAACATTGTTGGGGTAAAACCTAAAGGGAAAGACCTAGCACCAAATCCAATTTGCCATCTGATCTAACTTCTGGAGGCAGTCAAAATGATCCTTAGAATTCTTCCCTACCTTATTCCTGTGCTGAGATACAGGCTGCTCCGACCTGCTGTAAAATGCTTGATTTCGAGAGTGAGCGAAACTAATGAAAACATTGTTGGGGTAAAACCTAAAGGGAAAGACCTAGCACCAAATCCAATTTGCCATCTGATCTAACTTCTGGAGGCAGTCAAAATGATCCTTAGAATTCTTCCCTACCTTATTCCTGTGCTGAGATACAGGCTGCTCCAACCTGCTGTAAAATGCTTGATTTCGAGAGTGAGCGAAACTAATGAAAACATTGTTGGGGTAAAACCTAAAGGGAAAGACCTAGCACCAAATCCAATTTGCCATCTGATCTAACTTCTGGAGGCAGTCAAAATGAGCCTTAGAATTCTTCCCTACCTTATTCCTGTGCTGAGATACAGGCTGCTCCAACCTGCTGTAAAATGCTTGATTTCGAGAGTGAGCGAAACTAATGAAAACATTGTTGGGGTAAAACCTAAAGGGAAAGACCTAGCACCAAATCCAATTTGCCATCTGATCTAACTTCTGGAGGCAGTCAAAATGAGCCTTAGAATTCTTCCCTACCTTATTCCTGTGCTGAGATACAGGCTGCTCCAACCTGCTGTAAAATGCTTGATTTCGAGAGTGAGCGAAACTAATGAAAACATTGTTGGGGTAAAACCTAAAGGGAAAGACCTAGCACCAAATCCAATTTGCCATCTGATCTAACTTCTGGAGGCAGTCAAAATGAGCCTTAGAATTCTTCCCTACCTTATTCCTGTGCTGAGATACAGGCTGCTCCAACCTGCTGTAAAATGCTTGATTTCGAGAGTGAGCGAAACTAATGAAAACATTGTTGGGGTAAAACCTAAAGGGAAAGACCTAGCACCAAATCCAATTTGCCATCTGATCTAACTTCTGGAGGCAGTCAAAATGATCCTTAGAATTCTTCCCTACCTTATTCCTGTGCTGAGATACAGGCTGCTCCAACCTGCTGTAAAATGCTTGATTTCGAGAGTGAGCGAAACTAATGAAAACATTGTTGGGGTAAAACCTAAAGGGAAAGACCTAGCACCAAATCCAATTTGCCATCTGATCTAACTTCTGGAGGCAGTCAAAATGAGCCTTAGAATTCTTCCCTACCTTATTCCTGTGCTGAGATACAGGCTGCTCCAACCTGCTGTAAAATGCTTGATTTCGAGAGTGAGCGAAACTAATGAAAACATTGTTGGGGTAAAACCTAAAGGGAAAGACCTAGCACCAAATCCAATTTGCCATCTGATCTAACTTCTGGAGGCAGTCAAAATGAGCCTTAGAATTCTTCCCTACCTTATTCCTGTGCTGAGATACAGGCTGCTCCAACCTGCTGTAAAATGCTTGATTTCGAGAGTGAGCGAAACTAATGAAAACATTGTTGGGGTAAAACCTAAAGGGAAAGACCTAGCACCAAATCCAATTTGCCATCTGATCTAACTTCTGGAGGCAGTCAAAATGATCCTTAGAATTCTTCCCTACCTTATTCCTGTGCTGAGATACAGGCTGCTCCAACCTGCTGTAAAATGCTTGATTTCGAGAGTGAGCGAAACTAATGAAAACATTGTTGGGGTAAAACCTAAAGGGAAAGACCTAGCACCAAATCCAATTTGCCATCTGATCTAACTTCTGGAGGCAGTCAAAATGAGCCTTAGAATTCTTCCCTACCTTATTCCTGTGCTGAGATACAGGCTGCTCCAACCTGCTGTAAAATGCTTGATTTCGAGAGTGAGCGAAACTAATGAAAACATTGTTGGGGTAAAACCTAAAGGGAAAGACCTAGCACCAAATCCAATTTGCCATCTGATCTAACTTCTGGAGGCAGTCAAAATGATCCTTAGAATTCTTCCCTACCTTATTCCTGTGCTGAGATACAGGCTGCTCCAACCTGCTGTAAAATGCTTGATTTCGAGAGTGAGCGAAACTAATGAAAACATTGTTGGGGTAAAACCTAAAGGGAAAGACCTAGCACCAAATCCAATTTGCCATCTGATCTAACTTCTGGAGGCAGTCAAAATGAGCCTTAGAATTCTTCCCTACCTTATTCCTGTGCTGAGATACAGGCTGCTCCAACCTGCTGTAAAATGCTTGATTTCGAGAGTGAGCGAAACTAATGAAAACATTGTTGGGGTAAAACCTAAAGGGAAAGACCTAGCACCAAATCCAATTTGCCATCTGGTCTAACTTCTGGAGGCAGTCAAAATGATCCTTAGAATTCTTCCCTACCTTATTCCTGTGCTGAGATACAGGCTGCTCCAACCTCCTGTAAAATGCTTGATTTCGAGAGTGAGCGAAACTAATGAAAACATTGTTGGGGTAAAACCTAAAGGGAAAGACCTAGCACCAAATCCAATTTGCCATCTGATCTAACTTCTGGAGGCAGTCAAAATGAGCCTTAGAATTCTTCCCTACCTTATTCCTGTGCTGTGATACAGGCTGCTCCAACCTGCTGTAAAATGCTTGATTTCGAGAGTGAGCGAAACTAATGAAAACATTGTTGGGGTAAAACCTAAAGGGAAAGACCTAGCACCAAATCCAATGTGCCATCTGATCTAACTTCTGGAGGCAGTCCAAATGAGCCTTAGAATTCTTCCCTACCTTATTCCTGTGCTGAGATACAGGCTGCTCCAACCTGCTGTAAAATGCTTGATTTCGAGAGTGAGCGAAACTAATGAAAACATTGTTGGGGTAAAACCTAAAGGGAAAGACCTAGCACCAAATCCAATTTGCCATCTGATCTAACTTCTGGAGGCAGTCAAAATGAGCCTTAGAATTCTTCCCTACCTTATTCCTGTGCTGAGATACAGGCTGCTCCAACCTGCTGTAAAATGCTTGATTTCGAGAGTGAGCGAAACTAATGAAAACATTGTTGGGGTAAAACCTAAAGGGAAAGACCTAGCACCAAATCCAATTTGCCATCTGATCTAACTTCTGGAGGCAGTCAAAATGAGCCTTAGAATTCTTCCCTACCTTATTCCTGTGCTGAGATACAGGCTGCTCCAACCTGCTGTAAAATGCTTGATTTCGAGAGTGAGCGAAACTAATGAAAACATTGTTGGGGTAAAACCTAAAGGGAAAGACCTAGCACCAAATCCAATTTGCCATCTGATCTAACTTCTGGAGGCAGTCAAAATGATCCTTAGAATTCTTCCCTACCTTATTCCTGTGCTGAGATACAGGCTGCTCCAACCTGCTGTAAAATGCTTGATTTCGAGAGTGAGCGAAACTAATGAAAACATTGTTGGGGTAAAACCTAAAGGGAAAGACCTAGCACCAAATCCAATTTGCCATCTGATCTAACTTCTGGAGGCAGTCAAAATGAGCCTTAGAATTCTTCCCTACCTTATTCCTGTGCTGAGATACAGGCTGCTCCAACCTGCTGTAAAATGCTTGATTTCGAGAGTGAGCGAAACTAATGAAAACATTGTTGGGGTAAAACCTAAAGGGAAAGACCTAGCACCAAATCCAATTTGCCATCTGATCTAACTTCTGGAGGCAGTCAAAATGATCCTTAGAATTCTTCCCTACCTTATTCCTGTGCTGAGATACAGGCTGCTCCAACCTGCTGTAAAATGCTTGATTTCGAGAGTGAGCGAAACTAATGAAAACATTGTTGGGGTAAAACCTAAAGGGAAAGACCTAGCACCAAATCCAATTTGCCATCTGATCTAACTTCTGGAGGCAGTCAAAATGATCCTTAGAATTCTTCCCTACCTTATTCCTGTGCTGAGATACAGGCTGCTCCAACCTGCTGTAAAATGCTTGATTTCCAGAGTGAGCGAAACTAATGAAAACATTGTTGGGGTAAAACCTAAAGGGAAAGACCTAGCACCAAATCCAATTTGCCATCTGATCTAACTTCTGGAGGCAGTCAAAATGAGCCTTAGAATTCTTCCCTACCTTATTCCTGTGCTGAGATACAGGCTGCTCCAACCTGCTGTAAAATGCTTGATTTCGAGAGTGAGCGAAACTAATGAAAACATTGTTGGGGTAAAACCTAAAGGGAAAGACCTAGCACCAAATCCAATTTGCCATCTGATCTAACTTCTGGAGGCAGTCAAAATGATCCTTAGAATTCTTCCCTACCTTATTCCTGTGCTGAGATACAGGCTGCTCCAACCTGCTGTAAAATGCTTGATTTCCAGAGTGAGCGAAACTAATGAAAACATTGTTGGGGTAAAACCTAAAGGGAAAGACCTAGCACCAAATCCAATTTGCCATCTGATCTAACTTCTGGAGGCAGTCAAAATGATCCTTAGAATTCTTCCCTACCTTATTCCTGTGCTGAGATACAGGCTGCTCCAACCTGCTGTAAAATGCTTGATTTCGAGAGTGAGCGAAACTAATGAAAACATTGTTGGGGTAAAACCTAAAGGGAAAGACCTAGCACCAAATCCAATTTGCCATCTGATCTAACTTCTGGAGGCAGTCAAAATGAGCCTTAGAATTCTTCCCTACCTTATTCCTGTGCTGAGATACAGGCTGCTCCAACCTGCTGTAAAATGCTTGATTTCGAGAGTGAGCGAAACTAATGAAAACATTGTTGGGGTAAAACCTAAAGGGAAAGACCTAGCACCAAATCCAATTTGCCATCTGATCTAACTTCTGGAGGCAGTCAAAATGATCCTTAGAATTCTTCCCTACCTTATTCCTGTGCTGAGATACAGGCTGCTCCAACCTGCTGTAAAATGCTTGATTTCGAGAGTGAGCGAAACTAATGAAAACATTGTTGGGGTAAAACCTAAAGGGAAAGACCTAGCACCAAATCCAATTTGCCATCTGATCTAACTTCTGGAGGCAGTCAAAATGATCCTTAGAATTCTTCCCTACCTTATTCCTGTGCTGAGATACAGGCTGCTCCAACCTGCTGTAAAATGCTTGATTTCCAGAGTGAGCGAAACTAATGAAAACATTGTTGGGGTAAAACCTAAAGGGAAAGACCTAGCACCAAATCCAATTTGCCATCTGATCTAACTTCTGGAGGCAGTCAAAATGATCCTTAGAATTCTTCCCTACCTTATTCCTGTGCTGAGATACAGGCTGCTCCAACCTGCTGTAAAATGCTTGATTTCGAGAGTGAGCGAAACTAATGAAAACATTGTTGGGGTAAAACCTAAAGGGAAAGACCTAGCACCAAATCCAATTTGCCATCTGATCTAACTTCTGGAGGCAGTCAAAATGAGCCTTAGAATTCTTCCCTACCTTATTCCTGTGCTGAGATACAGGCTGCTCCAACCTGCTGTAAAATGCTTGATTTCGAGAGTGAGCGAAACTAATGAAAACATTGTTGGGGTAAAACCTAAAGGGAAAGACCTAGCACCAAATCCAATTTGCCATCTGATCTAACTTCTGGAGGCAGTCAAAATGATCCTTAGAATTCTTCCCTACCTTATTCCTGTGCTGAGATACAGGCTGCTCCAACCTGCTGTAAAATGCTTGATTTCGAGAGTGAGCGAAACTAATGAAAACATTGTTGGGGTAAAACCTAAAGGGAAAGACCTAGCACCAAATCCAATTTGCCATCTGATCTAACTTCTGGAGGCAGTCAAAATGATCCTTAGAATTCTTCCCTACCTTATTCCTGTGCTGAGATACAGGCTGCTCCAACCTGCTGTAAAATGCTTGATTTCGAGAGTGAGCGAAACTAATGAAAACATTGTTGGGGTAAAACCTAAAGGGAAAGACCTAGCACCAAATCCAATTTGCCATCTGATCTAACTTCTGGAGGCAGTCAAAATGATCCTTAGAATTCTTCCCTACCTTATTCCTGTGCTGAGATACAGGCTGCTCCAACCTGCTGTAAAATGCTTGATTTCGAGAGTGAGCGAAACTAATGAAAACATTGTTGGGGTAAAACCTAAAGGGAAAGACCTAGCACCAAATCCAATTTGCCATCTGATCTAACTTCTGGAGGCAGTCAAAATGATCCTTAGAATTCTTCCCTACCTTATTCCTGTGCTGAGATACAGGCTGCTCCAACCTGCTGTAAAATGCTTGATTTCGAGAGTGAGCGAAACTAATGAAAACATTGTTGGGGTAAAACCTAAAGGGAAAGACCTAGCACCAAATCCAATTTGCCATCTGATCTAACTTCTGGAGGCAGTCAAAATGAGCCTTAGAATTCTTCCCTACCTTATTCCTGTGCTGAGATACAGGCTGCTCCAACCTGCTGTAAAATGCTTGATTTCGAGAGTGAGCGAAACTAATGAAAACATTGTTGGGGTAAAACCTAAAGGGAAAGACCTAGCACCAAATCCAATTTGCCATCTGATCTAACTTCTGGAGGCAGTCAAAATGATCCTTAGAATTCTTCCCTACCTTATTCCTGTGCTGAGATACAGGCTGCTCCAACCTGCTGTAAAATGCTTGATTTCGAGAGTGAGCGAAACTAATGAAAACATTGTTGGGGTAAAACCTAAAGGGAAAGACCTAGCACCAAATCCAATTTGCCATCTGATCTAACTTCTGGAGGCTGTCAAAATGAGTATTTGAATTCTTCCCTACCTTATTCCTGTGCTGAGATACAGGCTGCTCCAACCTGCTGTAAAATGCTTGATTTCGAGAGTGAGCGAAACTAATGAAAACATTGTTGGGGTAAAACCTAAAGGGAAAGACCTAGCACCAAATCCAATTTGCCATCTGATCTAACTTCTGGAGGCAGTCAAAATGAGCCTTAGAATTCTTCCCTACCTTATTCCTGTGCTGAGATACAGGCTGCTCCAACCTGCTGTAAAATGCTTGATTTCGAGAGTGAGCGAAACTAATGAAAACATTGTTGGGGTAAAACCTAAAGGGAAAGACCTAGCACCAAATCCAATTTGCCATCTGATCTAACTTCTGGAGGCAGTCAAAATGAGCCTTAGAATTCTTCCCTACCTTATTCCTGTGCTGAGATACAGGCTGCTCCAACCTGCTGTAAAATGCTTGATTTCGAGAGTGAGCGAAACTAATGAAAACATTGTTGGGGTAAAACCTAAAGGGAAAGACCTAGCACCAAATCCAATTTGCCATCTGATCTAACTTCTGGAGGCAGTCAAAATGAGCCTTAGAATTCTTCCCTACCTTATTCCTGTGCTGAGATACAGGCTGCTCCAACCTGCTGTAAAATGCTTGATTTCGAGAGTGAGCGAAACTAATGAAAACATTGTTGGGGTAAAACCTAAAGGGAAAGACCTAGCACCAAATCCAATTTGCCATCTGATCTAACTTCTGGAGGCAGTCAAAATGAGCCTTAGAATTCTTCCCTACCTTATTCCTGTGCTGAGATACAGGCTGCTCCAACCTGCTGTAAAATGCTTGATTTCGAGAGTGAGCGAAACTAATGAAAACATTGTTGGGGTAAAACCTAAAGGGAAAGACCTAGCACCAAATCCAATTTGCCATCTGATCTAACTTCTGGAGGCAGTCAAAATGAGCCTTAGAATTCTTCCCTACCTTATTCCTGTGCTGAGATACAGGCTGCTCCAACCTGCTGTAAAATGCTTGATTTCGAGAGTGAGCGAAACTAATGAAAACATTGTTGGGGTAAAACCTAAAGGGAAAGACCTAGCACCAAATCCAATTTGCCATCTGATCTAACTTCTGGAGGCAGTCAAAATGAGCCTTAGAATTCTTCCCTACCTTATTCCTGTGCTGAGATACAGGCTGCTCCAACCTGCTGTAAAATGCTTGATTTCGAGAGTGAGCGAAACTAATGAAAACATTGTTGGGGTAAAACCTAAAGGGAAAGACCTAGCACCAAATCCAATTTGCCATCTGATCTAACTTCTGGAGGCAGTCAAAATGAGCCTTAGAATTCTTCCCTACCTTATTCCTGTGCTGAGATACAGGCTGCTCCAACCTGCTGTAAAATGCTTGATTTCGAGAGTGAGCGAAACTAATGAAAACATTGTTGGGGTAAAACCTAAAGGGAAAGACCTAGCACCAAATCCAATTTGCCATCTGATCTAACTTCTGGAGGCAGTCAAAATGAGCCTTAGAATTCTTCCCTACCTTATTCCTGTGCTGAGATACAGGCTGCTCCAACCTGCTGTAAAATGCTTGATTTCGAGAGTGAGCGAAACTAATGAAAACATTGTTGGGGTAAAACCTAAAGGGAAAGACCTAGCACCAAATCCAATTTGCCATCTGATCTAACTTCTGGAGGCAGTCAAAATGATCCTTAGAATTCTTCCCTACCTTATTCCTGTGCTGAGATACAGGCTGCTCCAACCTGCTGTAAAATGCTTGATTTCGAGAGTGAGCGAAACTAATGAAAACATTGTTGGGGTAAAACCTAAAGGGAAAGACCTAGCACCAAATCCAATTTGCCATCTGATCTAACTTCTGGAGGCAGTCAAAATGAGCCTTAGAATTCTTCCCTACCTTATTCCTGTGCTGAGATACAGGCTGCTCCAACCTGCTGTAAAATGCTTGATTTCGAGAGTGAGCGAAACTAATGAAAACATTGTTGGGGTAAAACCTAAAGGGAAAGACCTAGCACCAAATCCAATTTGCCATCTGATCTAACTTCTGGAGGCAGTCAAAATGATCCTTAGAATTCTTCCCTACCTTATTCCTGTGCTGAGATACAGGCTGCTCCAACCTGCTGTAAAATGCTTGATTTCGAGAGTGAGCGAAACTAATGAAAACATTGTTGGGGTAAAACCTAAAGGGAAAGACCTAGCACCAAATCCAATTTGCCATCTGATCTAACTTCTGGAGGCAGTCAAAATGAGCCTTAGAATTCTTCCCTACCTTATTCCTGTGCTGAGATACAGGCTGCTCCAACCTGCTGTAAAATGCTTGATTTCGAGAGTGAGCGAAACTAATGAAAACATTGTTGGGGTAAAACCTAAAGGGAAAGACCTAGCACCAAATCCAATTTGCCATCTGGTCTAACTTCTGGAGGCAGTCAAAATGATCCTTAGAATTCTTCCCTACCTTATTCCTGTGCTGAGATACAGGCTGCTCCAACCTCCTGTAAAATGCTTGATTTCGAGAGTGAGCGAAACTAATGAAAACATTGTTGGGGTAAAACCTAAAGGGAAAGACCTAGCACCAAATCCAATTTGCCATCTGATCTAACTTCTGGAGGCAGTCAAAATGAGCCTTAGAATTCTTCCCTACCTTATTCCTGTGCTGTGATACAGGCTGCTCCAACCTGCTGTAAAATGCTTGATTTCGAGAGTGAGCGAAACTAATGAAAACATTGTTGGGGTAAAACCTAAAGGGAAAGACCTAGCACCAAATCCAATGTGCCATCTGATCTAACTTCTGGAGGCAGTCCAAATGAGCCTTAGAATTCTTCCCT
This sequence comes from Melanerpes formicivorus, assembly GCF_026170545.1. Classification (NCBI taxonomy): domain Eukaryota; kingdom Metazoa; phylum Chordata; class Aves; order Piciformes; family Picidae; genus Melanerpes; species Melanerpes formicivorus. The sequence continues at coordinate 9,543 of NW_027143331.1, forward strand.
ACCTTATTCCTGTGCTGAGATACAGGCTGCTCCAACCTGCTGTAAAATGCTTGATTTCGAGAGTGAGCGAAACTAATGAAAACATTGTTGGGGTAAAACCTAAAGGGAAAGACCTAGCACCAAATCCAATTTGCCATCTGATCTAACTTCTGGAGGCAGTCAAAATGAGCCTTAGAATTCTTCCCTACCTTATTCCTGTGCTGAGATACAGGCTGCTCCAACCTGCTGTAAAATGCTTGATTTCGAGAGTGAGCGAAACTAATGAAAACATTGTTGGGGTAAAACCTAAAGGGAAAGACCTAGCACCAAATCCAATTTGCCATCTGATCTAACTTCTGGAGGCAGTCAAAATGAGCCTTAGAATTCTTCCCTACCTTATTCCTGTGCTGAGATACAGGCTGCTCCAACCTGCTGTAAAATGCTTGATTTCGAGAGTGAGCGAAACTAATGAAAACATTGTTGGGGTAAAACCTAAAGGGAAAGACCTAGCACCAAATCCAATTTGCCATCTGATCTAACTTCTGGAGGCAGTCAAAATGATCCTTAGAATTCTTCCCTACCTTATTCCTGTGCTGAGATACAGGCTGCTCCAACCTGCTGTAAAATGCTTGATTTCGAGAGTGAGCGAAACTAATGAAAACATTGTTGGGGTAAAACCTAAAGGGAAAGACCTAGCACCAAATCCAATTTGCCATCTGATCTAACTTCTGGAGGCAGTCAAAATGAGCCTTAGAATTCTTCCCTACCTTATTCCTGTGCTGAGATACAGGCTGCTCCAACCTGCTGTAAAATGCTTGATTTCGAGAGTGAGCGAAACTAATGAAAACATTGTTGGGGTAAAACCTAAAGGGAAAGACCTAGCACCAAATCCAATTTGCCATCTGATCTAACTTCTGGAGGCAGTCAAAATGATCCTTAGAATTCTTCCCTACCTTATTCCTGTGCTGAGATACAGGCTGCTCCAACCTGCTGTAAAATGCTTGATTTCGAGAGTGAGCGAAACTAATGAAAACATTGTTGGGGTAAAACCTAAAGGGAAAGACCTAGCACCAAATCCAATTTGCCATCTGATCTAACTTCTGGAGGCAGTCAAAATGATCCTTAGAATTCTTCCCTACCTTATTCCTGTGCTGAGATACAGGCTGCTCCAACCTGCTGTAAAATGCTTGATTTCCAGAGTGAGCGAAACTAATGAAAACATTGTTGGGGTAAAACCTAAAGGGAAAGACCTAGCACCAAATCCAATTTGCCATCTGATCTAACTTCTGGAGGCAGTCAAAATGAGCCTTAGAATTCTTCCCTACCTTATTCCTGTGCTGAGATACAGGCTGCTCCAACCTGCTGTAAAATGCTTGATTTCGAGAGTGAGCGAAACTAATGAAAACATTGTTGGGGTAAAACCTAAAGGGAAAGACCTAGCACCAAATCCAATTTGCCATCTGATCTAACTTCTGGAGGCAGTCAAAATGATCCTTAGAATTCTTCCCTACCTTATTCCTGTGCTGAGATACAGGCTGCTCCAACCTGCTGTAAAATGCTTGATTTCCAGAGTGAGCGAAACTAATGAAAACATTGTTGGGGTAAAACCTAAAGGGAAAGACCTAGCACCAAATCCAATTTGCCATCTGATCTAACTTCTGGAGGCAGTCAAAATGATCCTTAGAATTCTTCCCTACCTTATTCCTGTGCTGAGATACAGGCTGCTCCAACCTGCTGTAAAATGCTTGATTTCGAGAGTGAGCGAAACTAATGAAAACATTGTTGGGGTAAAACCTAAAGGGAAAGACCTAGCACCAAATCCAATTTGCCATCTGATCTAACTTCTGGAGGCAGTCAAAATGAGCCTTAGAATTCTTCCCTACCTTATTCCTGTGCTGAGATACAGGCTGCTCCAACCTGCTGTAAAATGCTTGATTTCGAGAGTGAGCGAAACTAATGAAAACATTGTTGGGGTAAAACCTAAAGGGAAAGACCTAGCACCAAATCCAATTTGCCATCTGATCTAACTTCTGGAGGCAGTCAAAATGATCCTTAGAATTCTTCCCTACCTTATTCCTGTGCTGAGATACAGGCTGCTCCAACCTGCTGTAAAATGCTTGATTTCGAGAGTGAGCGAAACTAATGAAAACATTGTTGGGGTAAAACCTAAAGGGAAAGACCTAGCACCAAATCCAATTTGCCATCTGATCTAACTTCTGGAGGCAGTCAAAATGATCCTTAGAATTCTTCCCTACCTTATTCCTGTGCTGAGATACAGGCTGCTCCAACCTGCTGTAAAATGCTTGATTTCCAGAGTGAGCGAAACTAATGAAAACATTGTTGGGGTAAAACCTAAAGGGAAAGACCTAGCACCAAATCCAATTTGCCATCTGATCTAACTTCTGGAGGCAGTCAAAATGATCCTTAGAATTCTTCCCTACCTTATTCCTGTGCTGAGATACAGGCTGCTCCAACCTGCTGTAAAATGCTTGATTTCGAGAGTGAGCGAAACTAATGAAAACATTGTTGGGGTAAAACCTAAAGGGAAAGACCTAGCACCAAATCCAATTTGCCATCTGATCTAACTTCTGGAGGCAGTCAAAATGAGCCTTAGAATTCTTCCCTACCTTATTCCTGTGCTGAGATACAGGCTGCTCCAACCTGCTGTAAAATGCTTGATTTCGAGAGTGAGCGAAACTAATGAAAACATTGTTGGGGTAAAACCTAAAGGGAAAGACCTAGCACCAAATCCAATTTGCCATCTGATCTAACTTCTGGAGGCAGTCAAAATGATCCTTAGAATTCTTCCCTACCTTATTCCTGTGCTGAGATACAGGCTGCTCCAACCTGCTGTAAAATGCTTGATTTCGAGAGTGAGCGAAACTAATGAAAACATTGTTGGGGTAAAACCTAAAGGGAAAGACCTAGCACCAAATCCAATTTGCCATCTGATCTAACTTCTGGAGGCAGTCAAAATGATCCTTAGAATTCTTCCCTACCTTATTCCTGTGCTGAGATACAGGCTGCTCCAACCTGCTGTAAAATGCTTGATTTCGAGAGTGAGCGAAACTAATGAAAACATTGTTGGGGTAAAACCTAAAGGGAAAGACCTAGCACCAAATCCAATTTGCCATCTGATCTAACTTCTGGAGGCAGTCAAAATGATCCTTAGAATTCTTCCCTACCTTATTCCTGTGCTGAGATACAGGCTGCTCCAACCTGCTGTAAAATGCTTGATTTCGAGAGTGAGCGAAACTAATGAAAACATTGTTGGGGTAAAACCTAAAGGGAAAGACCTAGCACCAAATCCAATTTGCCATCTGATCTAACTTCTGGAGGCAGTCAAAATGATCCTTAGAATTCTTCCCTACCTTATTCCTGTGCTGAGATACAGGCTGCTCCAACCTGCTGTAAAATGCTTGATTTCGAGAGTGAGCGAAACTAATGAAAACATTGTTGGGGTAAAACCTAAAGGGAAAGACCTAGCACCAAATCCAATTTGCCATCTGATCTAACTTCTGGAGGCAGTCAAAATGAGCCTTAGAATTCTTCCCTACCTTATTCCTGTGCTGAGATACAGGCTGCTCCAACCTGCTGTAAAATGCTTGATTTCGAGAGTGAGCGAAACTAATGAAAACATTGTTGGGGTAAAACCTAAAGGGAAAGACCTAGCACCAAATCCAATTTGCCATCTGATCTAACTTCTGGAGGCAGTCAAAATGATCCTTAGAATTCTTCCCTACCTTATTCCTGTGCTGAGATACAGGCTGCTCCAACCTGCTGTAAAATGCTTGATTTCGAGAGTGAGCGAAACTAATGAAAACATTGTTGGGGTAAAACCTAAAGGGAAAGACCTAGCACCAAATCCAATTTGCCATCTGATCTAACTTCTGGAGGCTGTCAAAATGAGTATTTGAATTCTTCCCTACCTTATTCCTGTGCTGAGATACAGGCTGCTCCAACCTGCTGTAAAATGCTTGATTTCGAGAGTGAGCGAAACTAATGAAAACATTGTTGGGGTAAAACCTAAAGGGAAAGACCTAGCACCAAATCCAATTTGCCATCTGATCTAACTTCTGGAGGCAGTCAAAATGAGCCTTAGAATTCTTCCCTACCTTATTCCTGTGCTGAGATACAGGCTGCTCCAACCTGCTGTAAAATGCTTGATTTCGAGAGTGAGCGAAACTAATGAAAACATTGTTGGGGTAAAACCTAAAGGGAAAGACCTAGCACCAAATCCAATTTGCCATCTGATCTAACTTCTGGAGGCAGTCAAAATGAGCCTTAGAATTCTTCCCTACCTTATTCCTGTGCTGAGATACAGGCTGCTCCAACCTGCTGTAAAATGCTTGATTTCGAGAGTGAGCGAAACTAATGAAAACATTGTTGGGGTAAAACCTAAAGGGAAAGACCTAGCACCAAATCCAATTTGCCATCTGATCTAACTTCTGGAGGCAGTCAAAATGAGCCTTAGAATTCTTCCCTACCTTATTCCTGTGCTGAGATACAGGCTGCTCCAACCTGCTGTAAAATGCTTGATTTCGAGAGTGAGCGAAACTAATGAAAACATTGTTGGGGTAAAACCTAAAGGGAAAGACCTAGCACCAAATCCAATTTGCCATCTGATCTAACTTCTGGAGGCAGTCAAAATGAGCCTTAGAATTCTTCCCTACCTTATTCCTGTGCTGAGATACAGGCTGCTCCAACCTGCTGTAAAATGCTTGATTTCGAGAGTGAGCGAAACTAATGAAAACATTGTTGGGGTAAAACCTAAAGGGAAAGACCTAGCACCAAATCCAATTTGCCATCTGATCTAACTTCTGGAGGCAGTCAAAATGAGCCTTAGAATTCTTCCCTACCTTATTCCTGTGCTGAGATACAGGCTGCTCCAACCTGCTGTAAAATGCTTGATTTCGAGAGTGAGCGAAACTAATGAAAACATTGTTGGGGTAAAACCTAAAGGGAAAGACCTAGCACCAAATCCAATTTGCCATCTGATCGAACTTCTGGAGGCAGTCAAAATGAGCCTTAGAATTCTTCCCTACCTTATTCCTGTGCTGAGATACAGGCTGCTCCAACCTGCTGTAAAATGCTTGATTTCGAGAGTGAGCGAAACTAATGAAAACATTGTTGGGGTAAAACCTAAAGGGAAAGACCTAGCACCAAATCCAATTTGCCATCTGATCTAACTTCTGGAGGCAGTCAAAATGATCCTTAGAATTCTTCCCTACCTTATTCCTGTGCTGAGATACAGGCTGCTCCAACCTGCTGTAAAATGCTTGATTTCGAGAGTGAGCGAAACTAATGAAAACATTGTTGGGGTAAAACCTAAAGGGAAAGACCTAGCACCAAATCCAATGTGCCATCTGATCTAACTTCTGGAGGCAGTCAAAATGAGCCTTAGAATTCTTCCCTACCTTATTCCTGTGCTGAGATACAGGCTGCTCCAACCTGCTGTAAAATGCTTGATTTCGAGAGTGAGCGAAACTAATGAAAACATTGTTGGGGTAAAACCTAAAGGGAAAGACCTAGCACCAAATCCAATTTGCCATCTGATCTAACTTCTGGAGGCAGTCAAAATGAGCCTTAGAATTCTTCCCTACCTTATTCCTGTGCTGAGATACAGGCTGCTCCAACCTGCTGTAAAATGCTTGATTTCGAGAGTGAGCGAAACTAATGAAAACATTGTTGGGGTAAAACCTAAAGGGAAAGACCTAGCACCAAATCCAATTTGCCATCTGATCTAACTTCTGGAGGCAGTCAAAATGAGCCTTAGAATTCTTCCCTACCTTATTCCTGTGCTGAGATACAGGCTGCTCCAACCTGCTGTAAAATGCTTGATTTCGAGAGTGAGCGAAACTAATGAAAACATTGTTGGGGTAAAACCTAAAGGGAAAGACCTAGCACCAAATCCAATTTGCCATCTGATCTAACTTCTGGAGGCAGTCAAAATGATCCTTAGAATTCTTCCCTACCTTATTCCTGTGCTGAGATACAGGCTGCTCCAACCTGCTGTAAAATGCTTGATTTCGAGAGTGAGCGAAACTAATGAAAACATTGTTGGGGTAAAACCTAAAGGGAAAGACCTAGCACCAAATCCAATTTGCCATCTGATCTAACTTCTGGAGGCAGTCAAAATGATCCTTAGAATTCTTCCCTACCTTATTCCTGTGCTGAGATACAGGCTGCTCCAACCTGCTGTAAAATGCTTGATTTCCAGAGTGAGCGAAACTAATGAAAACATTGTTGGGGTAAAACCTAAAGGGAAAGACCTAGCACCAAATCCAATTTGCCATCTGATCTAACTTCTGGAGGCAGTCAAAATGAGCCTTAGAATTCTTCCCTACCTTATTCCTGTGCTGAGATACAGGCTGCTCCAACCTGCTGTAAAATGCTTGATTTCGAGAGTGAGCGAAACTAATGAAAACATTGTTGGGGTAAAACCTAAAGGGAAAGACCTAGCACCAAATCCAATTTGCCATCTGATCTAACTTCTGGAGGCAGTCAAAATGAGCCTTAGAATTCTTCCCTACCTTATTCCTGTGCTGAGATACAGGCTGCTCCAACCTGCTGTAAAATGCTTGATTTCGAGAGTGAGCGAAACTAATGAAAACATTGTTGGGGTAAAACCTAAAGGGAAAGACCTAGCACCAAATCCAATTTGCCATCTGATCTAACTTCTGGAGGCAGTCAAAATGATCCTTAGAATTCTTCCCTACCTTATTCCTGTGCTGAGATACAGGCTGCTCCAACCTGCTGTAAAATGCTTGATTTCGAGAGTGAGCGAAACTAATGAAAACATTGTTGGGGTAAAACCTAAAGGGAAAGACCTAGCACCAAATCCAATTTGCCATCTGGTCTAACTTCTGGAGGCAGTCAAAATGATCCTTAGAATTCTTCCCTACCTTATTCCTGTGCTGAGATACAGGCTGCTCCAACCTGCTGTAAAATGCTTGATTTCGAGAGTGAGCGAAACTAATGAAAACATTGTTGGGGTAAAACCTAAAGGGAAAGACCTAGCACCAAATCCAATTTGCCATCTGGTCTAACTTCTGGAGGCAGTCAAAATGATCCTTAGAATTCTTCCCTACCTTATTCCTGTGCTGAGATACAGGCTGCTCCAACCTCCTGTAAAATGCTTGATTTCGAGAGTGAGCGAAACTAATGAAAACATTGTTGGGGTAAAACCTAAAGGGAAAGACCTAGCACCAAATCCAATTTGCCATCTGATCTAACTTCTGGAGGCAGTCAAAATGAGCCTTAGAATTCTTCCCTACCTTATTCCTGTGCTGAGATACAGGCTGCTCCAACCTGCTGTAAAATGCTTGATTTCGAGAGTGAGCGAAACTAATGAAAACATTGTTGGGGTAAAACCTAAAGGGAAAGACCTAGCACCAAATCCAATTTGCCATCTGATCTAACTTCTGGAGGCAGTCAAAATGAGCCTTAGAATTCTTCCCTACCTTATTCCTGTGCTGAGATACAGGCTGCTCCAACCTGCTGTAAAATGCTTGATTTCGAGAGTGAGCGAAACTAATGAAAACATTGTTGGGGTAAAACCTAAAGGGAAAGACCTAGCACCAAATCCAATTTGCCATCTGATCTAACTTCTGGAGGCAGTCAAAATGAGCCTTAGAATTCTTCCCTACCTTATTCCTGTGCTGAGATACAGGCTGCTCCAACCTGCTGTAAAATGCTTGATTTCGAGAGTGAGCGAAACTAATGAAAACATTGTTGGGGTAAAACCTAAAGGGAAAGACCTAGCACCAAATCCAATTTGCCATCTGATCTAACTTCTGGAGGCAGTCAAAATGAGCCTTAGAATTCTTCCCTACCTTATTCCTGTGCTGAGATACAGGCTGCTCCAACCTGCTGTAAAATGCTTGATTTCGAGAGTGAGCGAAACTAATGAAAACATTGTTGGGGTAAAACCTAAAGGGAAAGACCTAGCACCAAATCCAATTTGCCATCTGATCTAACTTCTGGAGGCTGTCAAAATGAGTATTTGAATTCTTCCCTACCTTATTCCTGTGCTGAGATACAGGCTGCTCCAACCTGCTGTAAAATGCTTGATTTCGAGAGTGAGCGAAACTAATGAAAACATTGTTGGGGTAAAACCTAAAGGGAAAGACCTAGCACCAAATCCAATTTGCCATCTGATCTAACTTCTGGAGGCAGTCAAAATGAGCCTTAGAATTCTTCCCTACCTTATTCCTGTGCTGAGATACAGGCTGCTCCAACCTGCTGTAAAATGCTTGATTTCGAGAGTGAGCGAAACTAATGAAAACATTGTTGGGGTAAAACCTAAAGGGAAAGACCTAGCACCAAATCCAATTTGCCATCTGATCTAACTTCTGGAGGCAGTCAAAATGATCCTTAGAATTCTTCCCTACCTTATTCCTGTGCTGAGATACAGGCTGCTCCAACCTGCTGTAAAATGCTTGATTTCGAGAGTGAGCGAAACTAATGAAAACATTGTTGGGGTAAAACCTAAAGGGAAAGACCTAGCACCAAATCCAATTTGCCATCTGATCTAACTTCTGGAGGCAGTCAAAATGATCCTTAGAATTCTTCCCTACCTTATTCCTGTGCTGAGATACAGGCTGCTCCAACCTGCTGTAAAATGCTTGATTTCGAGAGTGAGCGAAACTAATGAAAACATTGTTGGGGTAAAACCTAAAGGGAAAGACCTAGCACCAAATCCAATTTGCCATCTGATCTAACTTCTGGAGGCAGTCAAAATGATCCTTAGAATTCTTCCCTACCTTATTCCTGTGCTGAGATACAGGCTGCTCCAACCTGCTGTAAAATGCTTGATTTCGAGAGTGAGCGAAACTAATGAAAACATTGTTGGGGTAAAACCTAAAGGGAAAGACCTAGCACCAAATCCAATTTGCCATCTGATCTAACTTCTGGAGGCAGTCAAAATGATCCTTAGAATTCTTCCCTACCTTATTCCTGTGCTGAGATACAGGCTGCTCCAACCTGCTGTAAAATGCTTGATTTCGAGAGTGAGCGAAACTAATGAAAACATTGTTGGGGTAAAACCTAAAGGGAAAGACCTAGCACCAAATCCAATTTGCCATCTGATCTAACTTCTGGAGGCAGTCAAAATGAGCCTTAGAATTCTTCCCTACCTTATTCCTGTGCTGAGATACAGGCTGCTCCAACCTGCTGTAAAATGCTTGATTTCGAGAGTGAGCGAAACTAATGAAAACATTGTTGGGGTAAAACCTAAAGGGAAAGACCTAGCACCAAATCCAATGTGCCATCTGATCTAACTTCTGGAGGCAGTCAAAATGATCCTTAGAATTCTTCCCTACCTTATTCCTGTGCTGAGATACAGGCTGCTCCAACCTGCTGTAAAATGCTTGATTTCGAGAGTGAGCGAAACTAATGAAAACATTGTTGGGGTAAAACCTAAAGGGAAAGACCTAGCACCAAATCCAATTTGCCATCTGATCTAACTTCTGGAGGCAGTCAAAATGAGCCTTAGAATTCTTCCCTACCTTATTCCTGTGCTGAGATACAGGCTGCTCCAACCTGCTGTAAAATGCTTGATTTCGAGAGTGAGCGAAACTAATGAAAACATTGTTGGGGTAAAACCTAAAGGGAAAGACCTAGCACCAAATCCAATTTGCCATCTGATCTAACTTCTGGAGGCAGTCAAAATGAGCCTTAGAATTCTTCCCTACCTTATTCCTGTGCTGAGATACAGGCTGCTCCAACCTGCTGTAAAATGCTTGATTTCGAGAGTGAGCGAAACTAATGAAAACATTGTTGGGGTAAAACCTAAAGGGAAAGACCTAGCACCAAATCCAATTTGCCATCTGATCTAACTTCTGGAGGCAGTCAAAATGAGCCTTAGAATTCTTCCCTACCTTATTCCTGTGCTGAGATACAGGCTGCTCCAACCTGCTGTAAAATGCTTGATTTCGAGAGTGAGCGAAACTAATGAAAACATTGTTGGGGTAAAACCTAAAGGGAAAGACCTAGCACCAAATCCAATTTGCCATCTGATCTAACTTCTGGAGGCAGTCAAAATGAGCCTTAGAATTCTTCCCTACCTTATTCCTGTGCTGAGATACAGGCTGCTCCAACCTGCTGTAAAATGCTTGATTTCGAGAGTGAGCGAAACTAATGAAAACATTGTTGGGGTAAAACCTAAAGGGAAAGACCTAGCACCAAATCCAATTTGCCATCTGATCTAACTTCTGGAGGCAGTCAAAATGATCCTTAGAATTCTTCCCTACCTTATTCCTGTGCTGAGATACAGGCTGCTCCAACCTGCTGTAAAATGCTTGATTTCGAGAGTGAGCGAAACTAATGAAAACATTGTTGGGGTAAAACCTAAAGGGAAAGACCTAGCACCAAATCCAATTTGCCATCTGATCTAACTTCTGGAGGCAGTCAAAATGATCCTTAGAATTCTTCCCTACCTTATTCCTGTGCTGAGATACAGGCTGCTCCAACCTGCTGTAAAATGCTTGATTTCGAGAGTGAGCGAAACTAATGAAAACATTGTTGGGGTAAAACCTAAAGGGAAAGACCTAGCACCAAATCCAATTTGCCATCTGATCTAACTTCTGGAGGCAGTCAAAATGAGCCTTAGAATTCTTCCCTACCTTATTCCTGTGCTGAGATACAGGCTGCTCCAACCTGCTGTAAAATGCTTGATTTCGAGAGTGAGCGAAACTAATGAAAACATTGTTGGGGTAAAACCTAAAGGGAAAGACCTAGCACCAAATCCAATTTGCCATCTGATCTAACTTCTGGAGGCAGTCAAAATGATCCTTAGAATTCTTCCCTACCTTATTCCTGTGCTGAGATACAGGCTGCTCCAACCTGCTGTAAAATGCTTGATTTCGAGAGTGAGCGAAACTAATGAAAACATTGTTGGGGTAAAACCTAAAGGGAAAGACCTAGCACCAAATCCAATTTGCCATCTGGTCTAACTTCTGGAGGCAGTCAAAATGATCCTTAGAATTCTTCCCTACCTTATTCCTGTGCTGAGATACAGGCTGCTCCAACGTCCTGTAAAATGCTTGATTTCGAGAGTGAGCGAAACTAATGAAAACATTGTTGGGGTAAAACCTAAAGGGAAAGACCTAGCACCAAATCCAATTTGCCATCTGATCTAACTTCTGGAGGCAGTCAAAATGATCCTTAGAATTCTTCCCTACCTTATTCCTGTGCTGAGATACAGGCTGCTCCAACCTGCTGTAAAATGCTTGATTTCGAGAGTGAGCGAAACTAATGAAAACATTGTTGGGGTAAAACCTAAAGGGAAAGACCTAGCACCAAATCCAATTTGCCATCTGATCTAACTTCTGGAGGCAGTCAAAATGAGCCTTAGAATTCTTCCCTACCTTATTCCTGTGCTGAGATACAGGCTGCTCCAACCTGCTGTAAAATGCTTGATTTCGAGAGTGAGCGAAACTAATGAAAACATTGTTGGGGTAAAACCTAAAGGGAAAGACCTAGCACCAAATCCAATTTGCCATCTGATCTAACTTCTGGAGGCAGTCAAAATGAGCCTTAGAATTCTTCCCTACCTTATTCCTGTGCTGAGATACAGGCTGCTCCAACCTGCTGTAAAATGCTTGATTTCGAGAGTGAGCGAAACTAATGAAAACATTGTTGGGGTAAAACCTAAAGGGAAAGACCTAGCACCAAATCCAATTTGCCATCTGATCTAACTTCTGGAGGCAGTCAAAATGATCCTTAGAATTCTTCCCTACCTTATTCCTGTGCTGAGATACAGGCTGCTCCAACCTGCTGTAAAATGCTTGATTTCGAGAGTGAGCGAAACTAATGAAAACATTGTTGGGGTAAAACCTAAAGGGAAAGACCTAGCACCAAATCCAATTTGCCATCTGATCTAACTTCTGGAGGCAGTCAAAATGATCCTTAGAATTCTTCCCTACCTTATTCCTGTGCTGAGATACAGGCTGCTCCAACCTGCTGTAAAATGCTTGATTTCGAGAGTGAGCGAAACTAATGAAAACATTGTTGGGGTAAAACCTAAAGGGAAAGACCTAGCACCAAATCCAATTTGCCATCTGATCTAACTTCTGGAGGCAGTCAAAATGAGCCTTAGAATTCTTCCCTACCTTATTCCTGTGCTGAGATACAGGCTGCTCCAACCTGCTGTAAAATGCTTGATTTCGAGAGTGAGCGAAACTAATGAAAACATTGTTGGGGTAAAACCTAAAGGGAAAGACCTAGCACCAAATCCAATTTGCCATCTGATCTAACTTCTGGAGGCAGTCAAAATGATCCTTAGAATTCTTCCCTACCTTATTCCTGTGCTGAGATACAGGCTGCTCCAACCTGCTGTAAAATGCTTGATTTCGAGAGTGAGCGAAACTAATGAAAACATTGTTGGGGTAAAACCTAAAGGGAAAGACCTAGCACCAAATCCAATTTGCCATCTGATCTAACTTCTGGAGGCAGTCAAAATGATCCTTAGAATTCTTCCCTACCTTATTCCTGTGCTGAGATACAGGCTGCTCCAACCTGCTGTAAAATGCTTGATTTCGAGAGTGAGCGAAACTAATGAAAACATTGTTGGGGTAAAACCTAAAGGGAAAGACCTAGCACCAAATCCAATTTGCCATCTGATCTAACTTCTGGAGGCAGTCAAAATGATCCTTAGAATTCTTCCCTACCTTATTCCTGTGCTGAGATACAGGCTGCTCCAACGTCCTGTAAAATGCTTGATTTCGAGAGTGAGCGAAACTAATGAAAACATTGTTGGGGTAAAACCTAAAGGGAAAGACCTAGCACCAAATCCAATTTGCCATCTGATCTAACTTCTGGAGGCAGTCAAAATGATCCTTAGAATTCTTCCCTACCTTATTCCTGTGCAGAGATACAGGCTGCTCCAACCTGCTGTAAAATGCTTGATTTCGAGAGTGAGCGAAACTAATGAAAACATTGTTGGGGTAAAACCTAAAGGGAAAGACCTAGCACCAAATCCAATTTGCCATCTGATCTAACTTCTGGAGGCAGTCAAAATGATCCTTAGAATTCTTCCCTACCTTATTCCTGTGCTGAGATACAGGCTGCTCCAACCTGCTGTAAAATGCTTGATTTCGAGAGTGAGCGAAACTAATGAAAACATTGTTGGGGTAAAACCTAAAGGGAAAGACCTAGCACCAAATCCAATTTGCCATCTGATCTAACTTCTGGAGGCAGTCAAAATGAGCCTTAGAATTCTTCCCTACCTTATTCCTGTGCTGAGATACAGGCTGCTCCAACCTGCTGTAAAATGCTTGATTTCGAGAGTGAGCGAAACTAATGAAAACATTGTTGGGGTAAAACCTAAAGGGAAAGACCTAGCACCAAATCCAATTTGCCATCTGATCTAACTTCTGGAGGCAGTCAAAATGAGCCTTAGAATTCTTCCCTACCTTATTCCTGTGCTGAGATACAGGCTGCTCCAACCTGCTGTAAAATGCTTGATTTCGAGAGTGAGCGAAACTAATGAAAACATTGTTGGGGTAAAACCTAAAGGGAAAGACCTAGCACCAAATCCAATTTGCCATCTGATCTAACTTCTGGAGGCAGTCAAAATGAGCCTTAGAATTCTTCCCTACCTTATTCCTGTGCTGAGATACAGGCTGCTCCAACCTGCTGTAAAATGCTTGATTTCGAGAGTGAGCGAAACTAATGAAAACATTGTTGGGGTAAAACCTAAAGGGAAAGACCTAGCACCAAATCCAATTTGCCATCTGATCTAACTTCTGGAGGCAGTCAAAATGAGCCTTAGAATTCTTCCCTACCTTATTCCTGTGCTGAGATACAGGCTGCTCCAACCTGCTGTAAAATGCTTGATTTCGAGAGTGAGCGAAACTAATGAAAACATTGTTGGGGTAAAACCTAAAGGGAAAGACCTAGCACCAAATCCAATTTGCCATCTGATCTAACTTCTGGAGGCAGTCAAAATGATCCTTAGAATTCTTCCCTACCTTATTCCTGTGCTGAGATACAGGCTGCTCCAACCTGCTGTAAAATGCTTGATTTCGAGAGTGAGCGAAACTAATGAAAACATTGTTGGGGTAAAACCTAAAGGGAAAGACCTAGCACCAAATCCAATTTGCCATCTGATCTAACTTCTGGAGGCAGTCAAAATGAGCCTTAGAATTCTTCCCTACCTTATTCCTGTGCTGAGATACAGGCTGCTCCAACCTGCTGTAAAATGCTTGATTTCGAGAGTGAGCGAAACTAATGAAAACATTGTTGGGGTAAAACCTAAAGGGAAAGACCTAGCACCAAATCCAATTTGCCATCTGATCTAACTTCTGGAGGCAGTCAAAATGAGCCTTAGAATTCTTCCCTACCTTATTCCTGTGCTGAGATACAGGCTGCTCCAACCTGCTGTAAAATGCTTGATTTCGAGAGTGAGCGAAACTAATGAAAACATTGTTGGGGTAAAACCTAAAGGGAAAGACCTAGCACCAAATCCAATTTGCCATCTGATCTAACTTCTGGAGGCAGTCAAAATGAGCCTTAGAATTCTTCCCTACCTTATTCCTGTGCTGAGATACAGGCTGCTCCAACCTGCTGTAAAATGCTTGATTTCGAGAGTGAGCGAAACTAATGAAAACATTGTTGGGGTAAAACCTAAAGGGAAAGACCTAGCACCAAATCCAATTTGCCATCTGATCTAACTTCTGGAGGCAGTCAAAATGAGCCTTAGAATTCTTCCCTACCTTATTCCTGTGCTGAGATACAGGCTGCTCCAACCTGCTGTAAAATGCTTGATTTCGAGAGTGAGCGAAACTAATGAAAACATTGTTGGGGTAAAACCTAAAGGGAAAGACCTAGCACCAAATCCAATTTGCCATCTGATCTAACTTCTGGAGGCAGTCAAAATGATCCTTAGAATTCTTCCCTACCTTATTCCTGTGCTGAGATACAGGCTGCTCCAACCTGCTGTAAAATGCTTGATTTCGAGAGTGAGCGAAACTAATGAAAACATTGTTGGGGTAAAACCTAAAGGGAAAGACCTAGCACCAAATCCAATTTGCCATCTGGTCTAACTTCTGGAGGCAGTCAAAATGATCCTTAGAATTCTTCCCTACCTTATTCCTGTGCTGAGATACAGGCTGCTCCAACCTCCTGTAAAATGCTTGATTTCGAGAGTGAGCGAAACTAATGAAAACATTGTTGGGGTAAAACCTAAAGGGAAAGACCTAGCACCAAATCCAATTTGCCATCTGATCTAACTTCTGGAGGCAGTCAAAATGAGCCTTAGAATTCTTCCCTACCTTATTCCTGTGCTGAGATACAGGCTGCTCCAACCTGCTGTAAAATGCTTGATTTCGAGAGTGAGCGAAACTAATGAAAACATTGTTGGGGTAAAACCTAAAGGGAAAGACCTAGCACCAAATCCAATTTGCCATCTGATCTAACTTCTGGAGGCAGTCAAAATGAGCCTTAGAATTCTTCCCTACCTTATTCCTGTGCTGAGATACAGGCTGCTCCAACCTGCTGTAAAATGCTTGATTTCGAGAGTGAGCGAAACTAATGAAAACATTGTTGGGGTAAAACCTAAAGGGAAAGACCTAGCACCAAATCCAATTTGCCATCTGATCTAACTTCTGGAGGCAGTCAAAATGAGCCTTAGAATTCTTCCCTACCTTATTCCTGTGCTGAGATACAGGCTGCTCCAACCTGCTGTAAAATGCTTGATTTCGAGAGTGAGCGAAACTAATGAAAACATTGTTGGGGTAAAACCTAAAGGGAAAGACCTAGCACCAAATCCAATTTGCCATCTGATCTAACTTCTGGAGGCAGTCAAAATGAGCCTTAGAATTCTTCCCTACCTTATTCCTGTGCTGAGATACAGGCTGCTCCAACCTGCTGTAAAATGCTTGATTTCGAGAGTGAGCGAAACTAATGAAAACATTGTTGGGGTAAAACCTAAAGGGAAAGACCTAGCACCAAATCCAATTTGCCATCTGATCTAACTTCTGGAGGCAGTCAAAATGAGCCTTAGAATTCTTCCCTACCTTATTCCTGTGCTGAGATACAGGCTGCTCCAACCTGCTGTAAAATGCTTGATTTCGAGAGTGAGCGAAACTAATGAGAACATTGTTGGGGTAAAACCTAAAGGGAAAGACCTAGCACCAAATCCAATTTGCCATCTGATCTAACTTCTGGAGGCAGTCAAAATGATCCTTAGAATTCTTCCCTACCTTATTCCTGTGCTGAGATACAGGCTGCTCCAACCTGCTGTAAAATGCTTGATTTCGAGAGTGAGCGAAACTAATGAAAACATTGTTGGGGTAAAACCTAAAGGGAAAGACCTAGCACCAAATCCAATTTGCCATCTGATCTAACTTCTGGAGGCAGTCAAAATGAGCCTTAGAATTCTTCCCTACCTTATTCCTGTGCTGAGATACAGGCTGCTCCAACCTGCTGTAAAATGCTTGATTTCGAGAGTGAGCGAAACTAATGAAAACATTGTTGGGGTAAAACCTAAAGGGAAAGACCTAGCACCAAATCCAATTTGCCATCTGATCTAACTTCTGGAGGCAGTCAAAATGATCCTTAGAATTCTTCCCTACCTTATTCCTGTGCTGAGATACAGGCTGCTCCAACCTGCTGTAAAATGCTTGATTTCGAGAGTGAGCGAAACTAATGAAAACATTGTTGGGGTAAAACCTAAAGGGAAAGACCTAGCACCAAATCCAATTTGCCATCTGATCTAACTTCTGGAGGCAGTCAAAATGAGCCTTAGAATTCTTCCCTACCTTATTCCTGTGCTGAGATACAGGCTGCTCCAACCTGCTGTAAAATGCTTGATTTCGAGAGTGAGCGAAACTAATGAAAACATTGTTGGGGTAAAACCTAAAGGGAAAGACCTAGCACCAAATCCAATTTGCCATCTGATCTAACTTCTGGAGGCAGTCAAAATGATCCTTAGAATTCTTCCCTACCTTATTCCTGTGCTGAGATACAGGCTGCTCCAACCTGCTGTAAAATGCTTGATTTCGAGAGTGAGCGAAACTAATGAAAACATTGTTGGGGTAAAACCTAAAGGGAAAGACCTAGCACCAAATCCAATTTGCCATCTGATCTAACTTCTGGAGGCAGTCAAAATGATCCTTAGAATTCTTCCCTACCTTATTCCTGTGCTGAGATACAGGCTGCTCCAACCTGCTGTAAAATGCTTGATTTCGAGAGTGAGCGAAACTAATGAAAACATTGTTGGGGTAAAACCTAAAGGGAAAGACCTAGCACCAAATCCAATTTGCCATCTGATCTAACTTCTGGAGGCAGTCAAAATGAGCCTTAGAATTCTTCCCTACCTTATTCCTGTGCTGAGATACAGGCTGCTCCAACCTGCTGTAAAATGCTTGATTTCGAGAGTGAGCGAAACTAATGAAAACATTGTTGGGGTAAAACCTAAAGGGAAAGACCTAGCACCAAATCCAATTTGCCATCTGATCTAACTTCTGGAGGCAGTCAAAATGAGCCTTAGAATTCTTCCCTACCTTATTCCTGTGCTGAGATACAGGCTGCTCCAACCTGCTGTAAAATGCTTGATTTCGAGAGTGAGCGAAACTAATGAAAACATTGTTGGGGTAAAACCTAAAGGGAAAGACCTAGCACCAAATCCAATTTGCCATCTGATCTAACTTCTGGAGGCAGTCAAAATGATCCTTAGAATTCTTCCCTACCTTACTCCTGTGCTGAGATACAGGCTGCTCCAACCTGCTGTAAAATGCTTGATTTCGAGAGTGAGCGAAACTAATGAAAACATTGTTGGGGTAAAACCTAAAGGGAAAGACCTAGCACCAAATCCAATTTGCCATCTGATCTAACTTCTGGAGGCAGTCAAAATGAGCCTTAGAATTCTTCCCTACCTTATTCCTGTGCTGAGATACAGGCTGCTCCAACCTGCTGTAAAATGCTTGATTTCGAGAGTGAGCGAAACTAATGAAAACATTGTTGGGGTAAAACCTAAAGGGAAAGACCTAGCACCAAATCCAATTTGCCATCTGATCTAACTTCTGGAGGCAGTCAAAATGATCCTTAGAATTCTTCCCTACCTTATTCCTGTGCTGAGATACAGGCTGCTCCAACCTGCTGTAAAATGCTTGATTTCGAGAGTGAGCGAAACTAATGAAAACATTGTTGGGGTAAAACCTAAAGGGAAAGACCTAGCACCAAATCCAATTTGCCATCTGATCTAACTTCTGGAGGCAGTCAAAATGAGCCTTAGAATTCTTCCCTACCTTATTCCTGTGCTGAGATACAGGCTGCTCCAACCTGCTGTAAAATGCTTGATTTCGAGAGTGAGCGAAACTAATGAAAACATTGTTGGGGTAAAACCTAAAGGGAAAGACCTAGCACCAAATCCAATTTGCCATCTGATCTAACTTCTGGAGGCAGTCAAAATGATCCTTAGAATTCTTCCCTACCTTACTCCTGTGCTGAGATACAGGCTGCTCCAACCTGCTGTAAAATGCTTGATTTCGAGAGTGAGCGAAACTAATGAAAACATTGTTGGGGTAAAACCTAAAGGGAAAGACCTAGCACCAAATCCAATTTGCCATCTGATCTAACTTCTGGAGGCAGTCAAAATGAGCCTTAGAATTCTTCCCTACCTTATTCCTGTGCTGAGATACAGGCTGCTCCAACCTGCTGTAAAATGCTTGATTTCGAGAGTGAGCGAAACTAATGAAAACATTGTTGGGGTAAAACCTAAAGGGAAAGACCTAGCACCAAATCCAATTTGCCATCTGATCTAACTTCTGGAGGCAGTCAAAATGAGCCTTAGAATTCTTCCCTACCTTATTCCTGTGCTGAGATACAGGCTGCTCCAACCTGCTGTAAAATGCTTGATTTCGAGAGTGAGCGAAACTAATGAAAACATTGTTGGGGTAAAACCTAAAGGGAAAGACCTAGCACCAAATCCAATTTGCCATCTGATCTAACTTCTGGAGGCAGTCAAAATGATCCTTAGAATTCTTCCCTACCTTATTCCTGTGCTGAGATACAGGCTGCTCCAACCTGCTGTAAAATGCTTGATTTCGAGAGTGAGCGAAACTAATGAAAACATTGTTGGGGTAAAACCTAAAGGGAAAGACCTAGCACCAAATCCAATTTGCCATCTGATCTAACTTCTGGAGGCAGTCAAAATGAGCCTTAGAATTCTTCCCTACCTTATTCCTGTGCTGAGATACAGGCTGCTCCAACCTGCTGTAAAATGCTTGATTTCGAGAGTGAGCGAAACTAATGAAAACATTGTTGGGGTAAAACCTAAAGGGAAAGACCTAGCACCAAATCCAATTTGCCATCTGATCTAACTTCTGGAGGCAGTCAAAATGAGCCTTAGAATTCTTCCCTACCTTATTCCTGTGCTGAGATACAGGCTGCTCCAACCTGCTGTAAAATGCTTGATTTCGAGAGTGAGCGAAACTAATGAAAACATTGTTGGGGTAAAACCTAAAGGGAAAGACCTAGCACCAAATCCAATTTGCCATCTGATCTAACTTCTGGAGGCAGTCAAAATGAGCCTTAGAATTCTTCCCTACCTTATTCCTGTGCTGAGATACAGGCTGCTCCAACCTGCTGTAAAATGCTTGATTTCGAGAGTGAGCGAAACTAATGAAAACATTGTTGGGGTAAAACCTAAAGGGAAAGACCTAGCACCAAATCCAATTTGCCATCTGATCTAACTTCTGGAGGCAGTCAAAATGATCCTTAGAATTCTTCCCTACCTTACTCCTGTGCTGAGATACAGGCTGCTCCAACCTGCTGTAAAATGCTTGATTTCGAGAGTGAGCGAAACTAATGAAAACATTGTTGGGGTAAAACCTAAAGGGAAAGACCTAGCACCAAATCCAATTTGCCATCTGATCTAACTTCTGGAGGCAGTCAAAATGAGCCTTAGAATTCTTCCCTACCTTATTCCTGTGCTGAGATACAGGCTGCTCCAACCTGCTGTAAAATGCTTGATTTCGAGAGTGAGCGAAACTAATGAAAACATTGTTGGGGTAAAACCTAAAGGGAAAGACCTAGCACCAAATCCAATTTGCCATCTGATCTAACTTCTGGAGGCAGTCAAAATGAGCCTTAGAATTCTTCCCTACCTTATTCCTGTGCTGAGATACAGGCTGCTCCAACCTGCTGTAAAATGCTTGATTTCGAGAGTGAGCGAAACTAATGAAAACATTGTTGGGGTAAAACCTAAAGGGAAAGACCTAGCACCAAATCCAATTTGCCATCTGATCTAACTTCTGGAGGCAGTCAAAATGATCCTTAGAATTCTTCCCTACCTTATTCCTGTGCTGAGATACAGGCTGCTCCAACCTGCTGTAAAATGCTTGATTTCGAGAGTGAGCGAAACTAATGAAAACATTGTTGGGGTAAAACCTAAAGGGAAAGACCTAGCACCAAATCCAATTTGCCATCTGATCTAACTTCTGGAGGCAGTCAAAATGAGCCTTAGAATTCTTCCCTACCTTATTCCTGTGCTGAGATACAGGCTGCTCCAACCTGCTGTAAAATGCTTGATTTCGAGAGTGAGCGAAACTAATGAAAACATTGTTGGGGTAAAACCTAAAGGGAAAGACCTAGCACCAAATCCAATTTGCCATCTGATCTAACTTCTGGAGGCAGTCAAAATGATCCTTTGAATTCTTCCCTACCTTATTCCTGTGCTGAGATACAGGCTGCTCCAACCTGCTGTAAAATGCTTGATTTCGAGAGTGAGCGAAACTAATGAAAACATTGTTGGGGTAAAACCTAAAGGGAAAGACCTAGCACCAAATCCAATTTGCCATCTGATCTAACTTCTGGAGGCAGTCAAAATGATCCTTAGAATTCTTCCCTACCTTACTCCTGTGCTGAGATACAGGCTGCTCCAACCTGCTGTAAAATGCTTGATTTCGAGAGTGAGCGAAACTAATGAAAACATTGTTGGGGTAAAACCTAAAGGGAAAGACCTAGCACCAAATCCAATTTGCCATCTGATCTAACTTCTGGAGGCAGTCAAAATGAGCCTTAGAATTCTTCCCTACCTTATTCCTGTGCTGAGATACAGGCTGCTCCAACCTGCTGTAAAATGCTTGATTTCGAGAGTGAGCGAAACTAATGAAAACATTGTTGGGGTAAAACCTAAAGGGAAAGACCTAGCACCAAATCCAATTTGCCATCTGATCTAACTTCTGGAGGCAGTCAAAATGATCCTTAGAATTCTTCCCTACCTTATTCCTGTGCTGAGATACAGGCTGCTCCAACCTGCTGTAAAATGCTTGATTTCGAGAGTGAGCGAAACTAATGAAAACATTGTTGGGGTAAAACCTAAAGGGAAAGACCTAGCACCAAATCCAATTTGCCATCTGATCTAACTTCTGGAGGCAGTCAAAATGAGCCTTAGAATTCTTCCCTACCTTATTCCTGTGCTGAGATACAGGCTGCTCCAACCTGCTGTAAAATGCTTGATTTCGAGAGTGAGCGAAACGAATGAAAACATTGTTGGGGTAAAACCTAAAGGGAAAGACCTAGCACCAAATCCAATTTGCCATCTGATCTAACTGCTGGAGGCAGTCAAAATGATCCTTTGAATTCTTCCCTACCTTATTCCTGTGCTGAGATACAGGCTGCTCCAACCTGCTGTAAAATGCTTGATTTCGAGAGTGAGCGAAACTAATGAAAACATTGTTGGGGTAAAACCTAAAGGGAAAGACCTAGCACCAAATCCAATTTGCCATCTGATCTAACTTCTGGAGGCAGTCAAAATGATCCTTAGAATTCTTCCCTACCTTACTCCTGTGCTGAGATACAGGCTGCTCCAACCTGCTGTAAAATGCTTGATTTCGAGAGTGAGCGAAACTAATGAAAACATTGTTGGGGTAAAACCTAAAGGGAAAGACCTAGCACCAAATCCAATTTGCCATCTGATCTAACTTCTGGAGGCAGTCAAAATGAGCCTTAGAATTCTTCCCTACCTTATTCCTGTGCTGAGATACAGGCTGCTCCAACCTGCTGTAAAATGCTTGATTTCGAGAGTGAGCGAAACTAATGAAAACATTGTTGGGGTAAAACCTAAAGGGAAAGACCTAGCACCAAATCCAATTTGCCATCTGATCTAACTTCTGGAGGCAGTCAAAATGAGCCTTAGAATTCTTCCCTACCTTATTCCTGTGCTGAGATACAGGCTGCTCCAACCTGCTGTAAAATGCTTGATTTCGAGAGTGAGCGAAACTAATGAAAACATTGTTGGGGTAAAACCTAAAGGGAAAGACCTAGCACCAAATCCAATTTGCCATCTGATCTAACTTCTGGAGGCAGTCAAAATGATCCTTAGAATTCTTCCCTACCTTATTCCTGTGCTGAGATACAGGCTGCTCCAACCTGCTGTAAAATGCTTGATTTCGAGAGTGAGCGAAACTAATGAAAACATTGTTGGGGTAAAACCTAAAGGGAAAGACCTAGCACCAAATCCAATTTGCCATCTGATCTAACTTCTGGAGGCAGTCAAAATGAGCCTTAGAATTCTTCCCTACCTTATTCCTGTGCTGAGATACAGGCTGCTCCAACCTGCTGTAAAATGCTTGATTTCGAGAGTGAGCGAAACGAATGAAAACATTGTTGGGGTAAAACCTAAAGGGAAAGACCTAGCACCAAATCCAATTTGCCATCTGATCTAACTTCTGGAGGCAGTCAAAATGATCCTTAGAATTCTTCCCTACCTTATTCCTGTGCTGAGATACAGGCTGCTCCAACCTGCTGTAAAATGCTTGATTTCGAGAGTGAGCGAAACTAATGAAAACATTGTTGGGGTAAAACCTAAAGGGAAAGACCTAGCACCAAATCCAATTTGCCATCTGATCTAACTTCTGGAGGCAGTCAAAATGAGCCTTAGAATTCTTCCCTACCTTATTCCTGTGCTGAGATACAGGCTGCTCCAACCTGCTGTAAAATGCTTGATTTCGAGAGTGAGCGAAACTAATGAAAACATTGTTGGGGTAAAACCTAAAGGGAAAGACCTAGCACCAAATCCAATTTGCCATCTGATCTAACTTCTGGAGGCAGTCAAAATGATCCTTAGAATTCTTCCCTACCTTATTCCTGTGCTGAGATACAGGCTGCTCCAACCTGCTGTAAAATGCTTGATTTCGAGAGTGAGCGAAACTAATGAAAACATTGTTGGGGTAAAACCTAAAGGGAAAGACCTAGCACCAAATCCAATTTGCCATCTGATCTAACTTCTGGAGGCAGTCAAAATGAGCCTTAGAATTCTTCCCTACCTTATTCCTGTGCTGAGATACAGGCTGCTCCAACCTGCTGTAAAATGCTTGATTTCGAGAGTGAGCGAAACTAATGAAAACATTGTTGGGGTAAAACCTAAAGGGAAAGACCTAGCACCAAATCCAATTTGCCATCTGATCTAACTTCTGGAGGCAGTCAAAATGATCCTTAGAATTCTTCCCTACCTTATTCCTGTGCTGAGATACAGGCTGCTCCAACCTGCTGTAAAATGCTTGATTTCGAGAGTGAGCGAAACTAATGAAAACATTGTTGGGGTAAAACCTAAAGGGAAAGACCTAGCACCAAATCCAATTTGCCATCTGATCTAACTTCTGGAGGCAGTCAAAATGAGCCTTAGAATTCTTCCCTACCTTATTCCTGTGCTGAGATACAGGCTGATCCAACCTGCTGTAAAATGCTTGATTTCGAGAGTGAGCGAAACTAATGAAAACATTGTTGGGGTAAAACCTAAAGGGAAAGACCTAGCACCAAATCCAATTTGCCATCTGATCTAACTTCTGGAGGCAGTCAAAATGAGCCTTAGAATTCTTCCCTACCTTATTCCTGTGCTGAGATACAGGCTGCTCCAACCTGCTGTAAAATGCTTGATTTCGAGAGTGAGCGAAACTAATGAAAACATTGTTGGGGTAAAACCTAAAGGGAAAGACCTAGCACCAAATCCAATTTGCCATCTGATCTAACTTCTGGAGGCAGTCAAAATGATCCTTAGAATTCTTCCCTACCTTATTCCTGTGCTGAGATACAGGCTGCTCCAACCTGCTGTAAAATGCTTGATTTCGAGAGTGAGCGAAACTAATGAAAACATTGTTGGGGTAAAACCTAAAGGGAAAGACCTAGCACCAAATCCAATTTGCCATCTGATCTAACTTCTGGAGGCAGTCAAAATGAGCCTTAGAATTCTTCCCTACCTTATTCCTGTGCTGAGATACAGGCTGCTCCAACCTGCTGTAAAATGCTTGATTTCGAGAGTGAGCGAAACTAATGAAAACATTGTTGGGGTAAAACCTAAAGGGAAAGACCTAGCACCAAATCCAATTTGCCATCTGATCTAACTTCTGGAGGCAGTCAAAATGATCCTTTGAATTCTTCCCTACCTTATTCCTGTGCTGAGATACAGGCTGCTCCAACCTGCTGTAAAATGCTTGATTTCGAGAGTGAGCGAAACTAATGAAAACATTGTTGGGGTAAAACCTAAAGGGAAAGACCTAGCACCAAATCCAATTTGCCATCTGATCTAACTTCTGGAGGCAGTCAAAATGAGCCTTAGAATTCTTCCCTACCTTATTCCTGTGCAGAGATACAGGCTGCTCCAACCTGCTGTAAAATGCTTGATTTCGAGAGTGAGCGAAACTAATGAAAACATTGTTGGGGTAAAACCTAAAGGGAAAGACCTAGCACCAAATCCAATTTGCCATCTGATCTAACTTCTGGAGGCAGTCAAAATGAGCCTTAGAATTCTTCCCTACCTTATTCCTGTGCTGAGATACAGGCTGCTCCAACCTGCTGTAAAATGCTTGATTTCGAGAGTGAGCGAAACTAATGAAAACATTGTTGGGGTAAAACCTAAAGGGAAAGACCTAGCACCAAATCCAATTTGCCATCTGATCTAACTTCTGGAGGCAGTCAAAATGATCCTTAGAATTCTTCCCTACCTTATTCCTGTGCTGAGATACAGGCTGCTCCAACCTGCTGTAAAATGCTTGATTTCGAGAGTGAGCGAAACTAATGAAAACATTGTTGGGGTAAAACCTAAAGGGAAAGACCTAGCACCAAATCCAATTTGCCATCTGATCTAACTTCTGGAGGCAGTCAAAATGAGCCTTAGAATTCTTCCCTACCTTATTCCTGTGCTGAGATACAGGCTGCTCCAACCTGCTGTAAAATGCTTGATTTCGAGAGTGAGCGAAACTAATGAAAACATTGTTGGGGTAAAACCTAAAGGGAAAGACCTAGCACCAAATCCAATTTGCCATCTGATCTAACTTCTGGAGGCAGTCAAAATGAGCCTTAGAATTCTTCCCTACCTTATTCCTGTGCTGAGATACAGGCTGCTCCAACCTGCTGTAAAATGCTTGATTTCGAGAGTGAGCGAAACTAATGAAAACATTGTTGGGGTAAAACCTAAAGGGAAAGACCTAGCACCAAATCCAATTTGCCATCTGATCTAACTTCTGGAGGCAGTCAAAATGATCCTTAGAATTCTTCCCTACCTTATTCCTGTGCTGAGATACAGGCTGCTCCAACCTGCTGTAAAATGCTTGATTTCGAGAGTGAGCGAAACTAATGAAAACATTGTTGGGGTAAAACCTAAAGGGAAAGACCTAGCACCAAATCCAATTTGCCATCTGATCTAACTTCTGGAGGCAGTCAAAATGAGCCTTAGAATTCTTCCCTACCTTATTCCTGTGCTGAGATACAGGCTGCTCCAACCTGCTGTAAAATGCTTGATTTCGAGAGTGAGCGAAACTAATGAAAACATTGTTGGGGTAAAACCTAAAGGGAAAGACCTAGCACCAAATCCAATTTGCCATCTGATCTAACTTCTGGAGGCAGTCAAAATGAGCATTTGAATTCTTCCCTACCTTATTCCTGTGCTGAGATACAGGCTGCTCCAACCTGCTGTAAAATGCTTGATTTCGAGAGTGAGCGAAACTAATGAAAACATTGTTGGGGTAAAACCTAAAGGGAAAGACCTAGCACCAAATCCAATTTGCCATCTGATCTAACTTCTGGAGGCAGTCAAAATGAGCCTTAGAATTCTTCCCTACCTTATTCCTGTGCAGAGATACAGGCTGCTCCAACCTGCTGTAAAATGCTTGATTTCGAGAGTGAGCGAAACTAATGAAAACATTGTTGGGGTAAAACCTAAAGGGAAAGACCTAGCACCAAATCCAATTTGCCATCTGATCTAACTTCTGGAGGCAGTCAAAATGAGCCTTAGAATTCTTCCCTACCTTATTCCTGTGCTGAGATACAGGCTGCTCCAACCTGCTGTAAAATGCTTGATTTCGAGAGTGAGCGAAACTAATGAAAACATTGTTGGGGTAAAACCTAAAGGGAAAGACCTAGCACCAAATCCAATTTGCCATCTGATCTAACTTCTGGAGGCAGTCAAAATGAGCCTTTGAATTCTTCCCTACCTTATTCCTGTGCTGAGATACAGGCTGCTCCAACCTGCTGTAAAATGCTTGATTTCGAGAGTGAGCGAAACTAATGAAAACATTGTTGGGGTAAAACCTAAAGGGAAAGACCTAGCACCAAATCCAATTTGCCATCTGATCTAACTTCTGGAGGCAGTCAAAATGATCCTTAGAATTCTTCCCTACCTTATTCCTGTGCTGAGATACAGGCTGCTCCAACCTGCTGTAAAATGCTTGATTTCGAGAGTGAGCGAAACTAATGAAAACATTGTTGGGGTAAAACCTAAAGGGAAAGACCTAGCACCAAATCCAATTTGCCATCTGATCTAACTTCTGGAGGCAGTCAAAATGATCCTTAGAATTCTTCCCTACCTTATTCCTGTGCTGAGATACAGGCTGCTCCAACCTGCTGTAAAATGCTTGATTTCGAGAGTGAGCGAAACTAATGAAAACATTGTTGGGGTAAAACCTAAAGGGAAAGACCTAGCACCAAATCCAATTTGCCATCTGATCTAACTTCTGGAGGCAGTCAAAATGAGCCTTAGAATTCTTCCCTACCTTATTCCTGTGCTGAGATACAGGCTGCTCCAACCTGCTGTAAAATGCTTGATTTCGAGAGTGAGCGAAACTAATGAAAACATTGTTGGGGTAAAACCTAAAGGGAAAGACCTAGCACCAAATCCAATTTGCCATCTGATCTAACTTCTGGAGGCAGTCAAAATGAGCCTTAGAATTCTTCCCTACCTTATTCCTGTGCTGAGATACAGGCTGCTCCAACCTGCTGTAAAATGCTTGATTTCGAGAGTGAGCGAAACTAATGAAAACATTGTTGGGGTAAAACCTAAAGGGAAAGACCTAGCACCAAATCCAATTTGCCATCTGATCTAACTTCTGGAGGCAGTCAAAATGAGCCTTAGAATTCTTCCCTACCTTATTCCTGTGCTGAGATACAGGCTGCTCCAACCTGCTGTAAAATGCTTGATTTCGAGAGTGAGCGAAACTAATGAAAACATTGTTGGGGTAAAACCTAAAGGGAAAGACCTAGCACCAAATCCAATTTGCCATCTGATCTAACTTCTGGAGGCAGTCAAAATGAGCCTTAGAATTCTTCCCTACCTTATTCCTGTGCTGAGATACAGGCTGCTCCAACCTGCTGTAAAATGCTTGATTTCGAGAGTGAGCGAAACTAATGAAAACATTGTTGGGGTAAAACCTAAAGGGAAAGACCTAGCACCAAATCCAATTTGCCATCTGATCTAACTTCTGGAGGCAGTCAAAATGATCCTTAGAATTCTTCCCTACCTTATTCCTGTGCTGAGATACAGGCTGCTCCAACCTGCTGTAAAATGCTTGATTTCGAGAGTGAGCGAAACTAATGAAAACATTGTTGGGGTAAAACCTAAAGGGAAAGACCTAGCACCAAATCCAATTTGCCATCTGATCTAACTTCTGGAGGCAGTCAAAATGATCCTTAGAATTCTTCCCTACCTTATTCCTGTGCTGAGATACAGGCTGCTCCAACCTGCTGTAAAATGCTTGATTTCGAGAGTGAGCGAAACTAATGAAAACATTGTTGGGGTAAAACCTAAAGGGAAAGACCTAGCACCAAATCCAATTTGCCATCTGATCTAACTTCTGGAGGCAGTCAAAATGATCCTTAGAATTCTTCCCTACCTTATTCCTGTGCTGAGATACAGGCTGCTCCAACCTGCTGTAAAATGCTTGATTTCGAGAGTGAGCGAAACTAATGAAAACATTGTTGGGGTAAAACCTAAAGGGAAAGACCTAGCACCAAATCCAATTTGCCATCTGATCTAACTTCTGGAGGCAGTCAAAATGAGCCTTAGAATTCTTCCCTACCTTATTCCTGTGCTGAGATACAGGCTGCTCCAACCTGCTGTAAAATGCTTGATTTCGAGAGTGAGCGAAACTAATGAAAACATTGTTGGGGTAAAACCTAAAGGGAAAGACCTAGCACCAAATCCAATTTGCCATCTGATCTAACTTCTGGAGGCAGTCAAAATGAGCCTTAGAATTCTTCCCTACCTTATTCCTGTGCTGAGATACAGGCTGCTCCAACCTGCTGTAAAATGCTTGATTTCGAGAGTGAGCGAAACTAATGAAAACATTGTTGGGGTAAAACCTAAAGGGAAAGACCTAGCACCAAATCCAATTTGCCATCTGATCTAACTTCTGGAGGCAGTCAAAATGATCCTTAGAATTCTTCCCTACCTTATTCCTGTGCTGAGATACAGGCTGCTCCAACCTGCTGTAAAATGCTTGATTTCGAGAGTGAGCGAAACTAATGAAAACATTGTTGGGGTAAAACCTAAAGGGAAAGACCTAGCACCAAATCCAATTTGCCATCTGATCTAACTTCTGGAGGCAGTCAAAATGATCCTTAGAATTCTTCCCTACCTTATTCCTGTGCTGAGATACAGGCTGCTCCAACCTGCTGTAAAATGCTTGATTTCGAGAGTGAGCGAAACTAATGAAAACATTGTTGGGGTAAAACCTAAAGGGAAAGACCTAGCACCAAATCCAATTTGCCATCTGATCTAACTTCTGGAGGCAGTCAAAATGAGCCTTAGAATTCTTCCCTACCTTATTCCTGTGCTGAGATACAGGCTGCTCCAACCTGCTGTAAAATGCTTGATTTCGAGAGTGAGCGAAACTAATGAAAACATTGTTGGGGTAAAACCTAAAGGGAAAGACCTAGCACCAAATCCAATTTGCCATCTGATCTAACTTCTGGAGGCAGTCAAAATGATCCTTAGAATTCTTCCCTACCTTATTCCTGTGCTGAGATACAGGCTGCTCCAACCTGCTGTAAAATGCTTGATTTCGAGAGTGAGCGAAACTAATGAAAACATTGTTGGGGTAAAACCTAAAGGGAAAGACCTAGCACCAAATCCAATTTGCCATCTGATCTAACTTCTGGAGGCAGTCAAAATGAGCCTTAGAATTCTTCCCTACCTTATTCCTGTGCTGAGATACAGGCTGCTCCAACCTGCTGTAAAATGCTTGATTTCGAGAGTGAGCGAAACTAATGAAAACATTGTTGGGGTAAAACCTAAAGGGAAAGACCTAGCACCAAATCCAATTTGCCATCTGATCTAACTTCTGGAGGCAGTCAAAATGAGCCTTAGAATTCTTCCCTACCTTATTCCTGTGCTGAGATACAGGCTGCTCCAACCTGCTGTAAAATGCTTGATTTCGAGAGTGAGCGAAACTAATGAAAACATTGTTGGGGTAAAACCTAAAGGGAAAGACCTAGCACCAAATCCAATTTGCCATCTGATCTAACTTCTGGAGGCAGTCAAAATGAGCCTTAGAATTCTTCCCTACCTTATTCCTGTGCTGAGATACAGGCTGCTCCAACCTGCTGTAAAATGCTTGATTTCGAGAGTGAGCGAAACTAATGAAAACATTGTTGGGGTAAAACCTAAAGGGAAAGACCTAGCACCAAATCCAATTTGCCATCTGATCTAACTTCTGGAGGCAGTCAAAATGAGCCTTAGAATTCTTCCCTACCTTATTCCTGTGCTGAGATACAGGCTGCTCCAACCTGCTGTAAAATGCTTGATTTCGAGAGTGAGCGAAACTAATGAAAACATTGTTGGGGTAAAACCTAAAGGGAAAGACCTAGCACCAAATCCAATTTGCCATCTGATCTAACTTCTGGAGACAGTCAAAATGATCCTTAGAATTCTTCCCTACCTTATTCCTGTGCTGAGATACAGGCTGCTCCAACCTGCTGTAAAATGCTTGATTTCGAGAGTGAGCGAAACTAATGAAAACATTGTTGGGGTAAAACCTAAAGGGAAAGACCTAGCACCAAATCCAATTTGCCATCTGATCTAACTTCTGGAGGCAGTCAAAATGAGCCTTTGAATTCTTCCCTACCTTATTCCTGTGCTGAGATACAGGCTGCTCCAACCTGCTGTAAAATGCTTGATTTCGAGAGTGAGCGAAACTAATGAAAACATTGTTGGGGTAAAACCTAAAGGGAAAGACCTAGCACCAAATCCAATTTGCCATCTGATCTAACTTCTGGAGGCAGTCAAAATGAGCCTTAGAATTCTTCCCTACCTTATTCCTGTGCTGAGATACAGGCTGCTCCAACCTGCTGTAAAATGCTTGATTTCGAGAGTGAGCGAAACTAATGAAAACATTGTTGGGGTAAACCTAAAGGGAAAGACCTAGCACCAAATCCAATTTGCCATCTGATCTAACTTCTGGAGGCAGTCAAAATGAGCATTTGAATTCTTCCCTACCTTATTCCTGTGCTGAGATACAGGCTGCTCCAACCTGCTGTAAAATGCTTGATTTCGAGAGTGAGCGAAACTAATGAAAACATTGTTGGGGTAAAACCTAAAGGGAAAGACCTAGCACCAAATCCAATTTGCCATCTGATCTAACTTCTGGAGGCAGTCAAAATGAGCCTTAGAATTCTTCCCTACCTTATTCCTGTGCTGAGATACAGGCTGCTCCAACCTGCTGTAAAATGCTTGATTTCGAGAGTGAGCGAAACTAATGAAAACATTGTTGGGGTAAAACCTAAAGGGAAAGACCTAGCACCAAATCCAATTTGCCATCTGATCTAACTTCTGGAGGCAGTCAAAATGATCCTTAGAATTCTTCCCTACCTTATTCCTGTGCTGAGATACAGGCTGCTCCAACCTGCTGTAAAATGCTTGATTTCGAGAGTGAGCGAAACTAATGAAAACATTGTTGGGGTAAAACCTAAAGGGAAAGACCTAGCACCAAATCCAATTTGCCATCTGATCTAACTTCTGGAGGCAGTCAAAATGATCCTTAGAATTCTTCCCTACCTTATTCCTGTGCTGAGATACAGGCTGCTCCAACCTGCTGTAAAATGCTTGATTTCGAGAGTGAGCGAAACTAATGAAAACATTGTTGGGGTAAAACCTAAAGGGAAAGACCTAGCACCAAATCCAATTTGCCATCTGATCTAACTTCTGGAGGCAGTCAAAATGATCCTTAGAATTCTTCCCTACCTTATTCCTGTGCTGAGATACAGGCTGCTCCAACCTGCTGTAAAATGCTTGATTTCGAGAGTGAGCGAAACTAATGAAAACATTGTTGGGGTAAAACCTAAAGGGAAAGACCTAGCACCAAATCCAATTTGCCATCTGATCTAACTTCTGGAGGCAGTCAAAATGAGCCTTAGAATTCTTCCCTACCTTATTCCTGTGCTGAGATACAGGCTGCTCCAACCTGCTGTAAAATGCTTGATTTCGAGAGTGAGCGAAACTAATGAAAACATTGTTGGGGTAAAACCTAAAGGGAAAGACCTAGCACCAAATCCAATTTGCCATCTGATCTAACTTCTGGAGGCAGTCAAAATGAGCCTTAGAATTCTTCCCTACCTTATTCCTGTGCTGAGATACAGGCTGCTCCAACCTGCTGTAAAATGCTTGATTTCGAGAGTGAGCGAAACTAATGAAAACATTGTTGGGGTAAAACCTAAAGGGAAAGACCTAGCACCAAATCCAATTTGCCATCTGATCTAACTTCTGGAGGCAGTCAAAATGAGCCTTAGAATTCTTCCCTACCTTATTCCTGTGCTGAGATACAGGCTGCTCCAACCTGCTGTAAAATGCTTGATTTCGAGAGTGAGCGAAACTAATGAAAACATTGTTGGGGTAAAACCTAAAGGGAAAGACCTAGCACCAAATCCAATTTGCCATCTGATCTAACTTCTGGAGGCAGTCAAAATGAGCCTTAGAATTCTTCCCTACCTTATTCCTGTGCTGAGATACAGGCTGCTCCAACCTGCTGTAAAATGCTTGATTTCGAGAGTGAGCGAAACTAATGAAAACATTGTTGGGGTAAAACCTAAAGGGAAAGACCTAGCACCAAATCCAATTTGCCATCTGATCTAACTTCTGGAGGCAGTCAAAATGAGCATTTGAATTCTTCCCTACCTTATTCCTGTGCTGAGATACAGGCTGCTCCAACCTGCTGTAAAATGCTTGATTTCGAGAGTGAGCGAAACTAATGAAAACATTGTTGGGGTAAAACCTAAAGGGAAAGACCTAGCACCAAATCCAATTTGCCATCTGATCTAACTTCTGGAGGCAGTCAAAATGATCCTTAGAATTCTTCCCTACCTTATTCCTGTGCTGAGATACAGGCTGCTCCAACCTGCTGTAAAATGCTTGATTTCGAGAGTGAGCGAAACTAATGAAAACATTGTTGGGGTAAAACCTAAAGGGAAAGACCTAGCACCAAATCCAATTTGCCATCTGATCTAACTTCTGGAGGCAGTCAAAATGAGCCTTAGAATTCTTCCCTACCTTATTCCTGTGCTGAGATACAGGCTGCTCCAACCTGCCTGTAAAATGCTTGATTTCGAGAGTGAGCGAAACTAATGAAAACATTGTTGGGGTAAAACCTAAAGGGAAAGACCTAGCACCAAATCCAATTTGCCATCTGATCTAACTTCTGGAGGCAGTCAAAATGAGCCTTAGAATTCTTCCCTACCTTATTCCTGTGCTGAGATACAGGCTGCTCCAACATGCTGTAAAATGCTTGATTTCGAGAGTGAGCGAAACTAATGAAAACATTGTTGGGGTAAAACCTAAAGGGAAAGACCTAGCACCAAATCCAATTTGCCATCTGATCTAACTTCTGGAGGCAGTCAAAATGATCCTTAGAATTCTTCCCTACCTTATTCCTGTGCTGAGATACAGGCTGCTCCAACCTGCTGTAAAATGCTTGATTTCGAGAGTGAGCGAAACTAATGAAAACATTGTTGGGGTAAAACCTAAAGGGAAAGACCTAGCACCAAATCCAATTTGCCATCTGATCTAACTTCTGGAGGCAGTCAAAATGATCCTTAGAATTCTTCCCTACCTTATTCCTGTGCTGAGATACAGGCTGCTCCAACCTGCTGTAAAATGCTTGATTTCGAGAGTGAGCGAAACTAATGAAAACATTGTTGGGGTAAAACCTAAAGGGAAAGACCTAGCACCAAATCCAATTTGCCATCTGATCTAACTTCTGGAGGCAGTCAAAATGATCCTTAGAATTCTTCCCTACCTTATTCCTGTGCTGAGATACAGGCTGCTCCAACCTGCTGTAAAATGCTTGATTTCGAGAGTGAGCGAAACTAATGAAAACATTGTTGGGGTAAAACCTAAAGGGAAAGACCTAGCACCAAATCCAATTTGCCATCTGATCTAACTTCTGGAGGCAGTCAAAATGAGCCTTAGAATTCTTCCCTACCTTATTCCTGTGCTGAGATACAGGCTGCTCCAACCTGCTGTAAAATGCTTGATTTCGAGAGTGAGCGAAACTAATGAAAACATTGTTGGGGTAAAACCTAAAGGGAAAGACCTAGCACCAAATCCAATTTGCCATCTGATCTAACTTCTGGAGGCAGTCAAAATGAGCATTTGAATTCTTCCCTACCTTATTCCTGTGCTGAGATACAGGCTGCTCCAACCTGCTGTAAAATGCTTGATTTCGAGAGTGAGCGAAACTAATGAAAACATTGTTGGGGTAAAACCTAAAGGGAAAGACCTAGCACCAAATCCAATTTGCCATCTGATCTAACTTCTGGAGGCAGTCAAAATGAGCCTTAGAATTCTTCCCTACCTTATTCCTGTGCTGAGATACAGGCTGCTCCAACCTGCTGTAAAATGCTTGATTTCGAGAGTGAGCGAAACTAATGAAAACATTGTTGGGGTAAAACCTAAAGGGAAAGACCTAGCACCAAATCCAATTTGCCATCTGATCTAACTTCTGGAGACAGTCAAAATGATCCTTAGAATTCTTCCCTACCTTATTCCTGTGCTGAGATACAGGCTGCTCCAACCTGCTGTAAAATGCTTGATTTCGAGAGTGAGCGAAACTAATGAAAACATTGTTGGGGTAAAACCTAAAGGGAAAGACCTAGCACCAAATCCAATTTGCCATCTGATCTAACTTCTGGAGGCAGTCAAAATGAGCCTTAGAATTCTTCCCTACCTTATTCCTGTGCTGAGATACAGGCTGCTCCAACCTGCTGTAAAATGCTTGATTTCGAGAGTGAGCGAAACTAATGAAAACATTGTTGGGGTAAAACCTAAAGGGAAAGACCTAGCACCAAATCCAATTTGCCATCTGATCTAACTTCTGGAGGCAGTCAAAATGATCCTTAGAATTCTTCCCTACCTTATTCCTGTGCTGAGATACAGGCTGCTCCAACCTGCTGTAAAATGCTTGATTTCGAGAGTGAGCGAAACTAATGAAAACATTGTTGGGGTAAAACCTAAAGGGAAAGACCTAGCACCAAATCCAATTTGCCATCTGATCTAACTTCTGGAGGCAGTCAAAATGAGCCTTAGAATTCTTCCCTACCTTATTCCTGTGCTGAGATACAGGCTGCTCCAACCTGCTGTAAAATGCTTGATTTCGAGAGTGAGCGAAACTAATGAAAACATTGTTGGGGTAAAACCTAAAGGGAAAGACCTAGCACCAAATCCAATTTGCCATCTGATCTAACTTCTGGAGGCAGTCAAAATGAGCCTTAGAATTCTTCCCTACCTTATTCCTGTGCTGAGATACAGGCTGCTCCAACCTGCTGTAAAATGCTTGATTTCGAGAGTGAGCGAAACTAATGAAAACATTGTTGGGGTAAAACCTAAAGGGAAAGACCTAGCACCAAATCCAATTTGCCATCTGATCTAACTTCTGGAGGCAGTCAAAATGAGCCTTAGAATTCTTCCCTACCTTATTCCTGTGCTGAGATACAGGCTGCTCCAACCTGCTGTAAAATGCTTGATTTCGAGAGTGAGCGAAACTAATGAAAACATTGTTGGGGTAAAACCTAAAGGGAAAGACCTAGCACCAAATCCAATTTGCCATCTGATCTAACTTCTGGAGGCAGTCAAAATGAGCATTTGAATTCTTCCCTACCTTATTCCTGTGCTGAGATACAGGCTGCTCCAACCTGCTGTAAAATGCTTGATTTCGAGAGTGAGCGAAACTAATGAAAACATTGTTGGGGTAAAACCTAAAGGGAAAGACCTAGCACCAAATCCAATTTGCCATCTGATCTAACTTCTGGAGGCAGTCAAAATGAGCCTTAGAATTCTTCCCTACCTTATTCCTGTGCTGAGATACAGGCTGCTCCAACCTGCTGTAAAATGCTTGATTTCGAGAGTGAGCGAAACTAATGAAAACATTGTTGGGGTAAAACCTAAAGGGAAAGACCTAGCACCAAATCCAATTTGCCATCTGATCTAACTTCTGGAGGCAGTCAAAATGAGCCTTAGAATTCTTCCCTACCTTATTCCTGTGCT
This sequence comes from Melanerpes formicivorus, assembly GCF_026170545.1. Classification (NCBI taxonomy): domain Eukaryota; kingdom Metazoa; phylum Chordata; class Aves; order Piciformes; family Picidae; genus Melanerpes; species Melanerpes formicivorus. Next base: position 45,271 of record NW_027143331.1, read on the forward strand.
GAGATACAGGCTGCTCCAACCTGCTGTAAAATGCTTGATTTCGAGAGTGAGCGAAACTAATGAAAACATTGTTGGGGTAAAACCTAAAGGGAAAGACCTAGCACCAAATCCAATTTGCCATCTGATCTAACTTCTGGAGGCAGTCAAAATGAGCCTTAGAATTCTTCCCTACCTTATTCCTGTGCTGAGATACAGGCTGCTCCAACCTGCTGTAAAATGCTTGATTTCGAGAGTGAGCGAAACTAATGAAAACATTGTTGGGGTAAAACCTAAAGGGAAAGACCTAGCACCAAATCCAATTTGCCATCTGATCTAACTTCTGGAGGCAGTCAAAATGAGCCTTAGAATTCTTCCCTACCTTATTCCTGTGCTGAGATACAGGCTGCTCCAACCTGCTGTAAAATGCTTGATTTCGAGAGTGAGCGAAACTAATGAAAACATTGTTGGGGTAAAACCTAAAGGGAAAGACCTAGCACCAAATCCAATTTGCCATCTGATCTAACTTCTGGAGGCAGTCAAAATGATCCTTAGAATTCTTCCCTACCTTATTCCTGTGCTGAGATACAGGCTGCTCCAACCTGCTGTAAAATGCTTGATTTCGAGAGTGAGCGAAACTAATGAAAACATTGTTGGGGTAAAACCTAAAGGGAAAGACCTAGCACCAAATCCAATTTGCCATCTGATCTAACTTCTGGAGGCAGTCAAAATGAGCCTTAGAATTCTTCCCTACCTTATTCCTGTGCTGAGATACAGGCTGCTCCAACCTGCTGTAAAATGCTTGATTTCGAGAGTGAGCGAAACGAATGAAAACATTGTTGGGGTAAAACCTAAAGGGAAAGACCTAGCACCAAATCCAATTTGCCATCTGATCTAACTTCTGGAGGCAGTCAAAATGATCCTTAGAATTCTTCCCTACCTTATTCCTGTGCTGAGATACAGGCTGCTCCAACCTGCTGTAAAATGCTTGATTTCGAGAGTGAGCGAAACGAATGAAAACATTGTTGGGGTAAAACCTAAAGGGAAAGACCTAGCACCAAATCCAATTTGCCATCTGATCTAACTTCTGGAGGCAGTCAAAATGAGCCTTAGAATTCTTCCCTACCTTATTCCTGTGCTGAGATACAGGCTGCTCCAACCTGCTGTAAAATGCTTGATTTCGAGAGTGAGCGAAACGAATGAAAACATTGTTGGGGTAAAACCTAAAGGGAAAGACCTAGCACCAAATCCAATTTGCCATCTGATCTAACTTCTGGAGGCAGTCAAAATGATCCTTAGAATTCTTCCCTACCTTATTCCTGTGCTGAGATACAGGCTGCTCCAACCTGCTGTAAAATGCTTGATTTCGAGAGTGAGCGAAACTAATGAAAACATTGTTGGGGTAAAACCTAAAGGGAAAGACCTAGCACCAAATCCAATTTGCCATCTGATCTAACTTCTGGAGGCAGTCAAAATGAGCCTTAGAATTCTTCCCTACCTTATTCCTGTGCTGAGATACAGGCTGCTCCAACCTGCTGTAAAATGCTTGATTTCGAGAGTGAGCGAAACTAATGAAAACATTGTTGGGGTAAAACCTAAAGGGAAAGACCTAGCACCAAATCCAATTTGCCATCTGATCTAACTTCTGGAGGCAGTCAAAATGAGCCTTAGAATTCTTCCCTACCTTATTCCTGTGCTGAGATACAGGCTGCTCCAACCTGCTGTAAAATGCTTGATTTCGAGAGTGAGCGAAACTAATGAAAACATTGTTGGGGTAAAACCTAAAGGGAAAGACCTAGCACCAAATCCAATTTGCCATCTGATCTAACTTCTGGAGGCAGTCAAAATGAGCATTAGAATTCTTCCCTACCTTATTCCTGTGCTGAGATACAGGCTGCTCCAACCTGCTGTAAAATGCTTGATTTCGAGAGTGAGCGAAACTAATGAAAACATTGTTGGGGTAAAACCTAAAGGGAAAGACCTAGCACCAAATCCAATTTGCCATCTGATCTAACTTCTGGAGGCAGTCAAAATGAGCCTTAGAATTCTTCCCTACCTTATTCCTGTGCTGAGATACAGGCTGCTCCAACCTGCTGTAAAATGCTTGATTTCGAGAGTGAGCGAAACTAATGAAAACATTGTTGGGGTAAAACCTAAAGGGAAAGACCTAGCACCAAATCCAATTTGCCATCTGATCTAACTTCTGGAGGCAGTCAAAATGAGCCTTAGAATTCTTCCCTACCTTATTCCTGTGCTGAGATACAGGCTGCTCCAACCTGCTGTAAAATGCTTGATTTCGAGAGTGAGCGAAACTAATGAAAACATTGTTGGGGTAAAACCTAAAGGGAAAGACCTAGCACCAAATCCAATTTGCCATCTGATCTAACTTCTGGAGGCAGTCAAAATGAGCCTTAGAATTCTTCCCTACCTTATTCCTGTGCTGAGATACAGGCTGCTCCAACATGCTGTAAAATGCTTGATTTCGAGAGTGAGCGAAACTAATGAAAACATTGTTGGGGTAAAACCTAAAGGGAAAGACCTAGCACCAAATCCAATTTGCCATCTGATCTAACTTCTGGAGGCAGTCAAAATGATCCTTAGAATTCTTCCCTACCTTATTCCTGTGCTGAGATACAGGCTGCTCCAACCTGCTGTAAAATGCTTGATTTCGAGAGTGAGCGAAACTAATGAAAACATTGTTGGGGTAAAACCTAAAGGGAAAGACCTAGCACCAAATCCAATTTGCCATCTGATCTAACTTCTGGAGGCAGTCAAAATGATCCTTAGAATTCTTCCCTACCTTATTCCTGTGCTGAGATACAGGCTGCTCCAACCTGCTGTAAAATGCTTGATTTCGAGAGTGAGCGAAACTAATGAAAACATTGTTGGGGTAAAACCTAAAGGGAAAGACCTAGCACCAAATCCAATTTGCCATCTGATCTAACTTCTGGAGGCAGTCAAAATGAGCCTTAGAATTCTTCCCTACCTTATTCCTGTGCTGAGATACAGGCTGCTCCAACCTGCTGTAAAATGCTTGATTTCGAGAGTGAGCGAAACTAATGAAAACATTGTTGGGGTAAAACCTAAAGGGAAAGACCTAGCACCAAATCCAATTTGCCATCTGATCTAACTTCTGGAGGCAGTCAAAATGAGCCTTAGAATTCTTCCCTACCTTATTCCTGTGCTGAGATACAGGCTGCTCCAACCTGCTGTAAAATGCTTGATTTCGAGAGTGAGCGAAACTAATGAAAACATTGTTGGGGTAAAACCTAAAGGGAAAGACCTAGCACCAAATCCAATTTGCCATCTGATCTAACTTCTGGAGGCAGTCAAAATGAGCCTTAGAATTCTTCCCTACCTTATTCCTGTGCTGAGATACAGGCTGCTCCAACCTGCTGTAAAATGCTTGATTTCGAGAGTGAGCGAAACTAATGAAAACATTGTTGGGGGTAAAACCTAAAGGGAAAGACCTAGCACCAAATCCAATTTGCCATCTGATCTAACTTCTGGAGGCAGTCAAAATGAGCCTTAGAATTCTTCCCTACCTTATTCCTGTGCTGAGATACAGGCTGCTCCAACCTGCTGTAAAATGCTTGATTTCGAGAGTGAGCGAAACTAATGAAAACATTGTTGGGGTAAAACCTAAAGGGAAAGACCTAGCACCAAATCCAATTTGCCATCTGATCTAACTTCTGGAGGCAGTCAAAATGAGCCTTAGAATTCTTCCCTACCTTATTCCTGTGCTGAGATACAGGCTGCTCCAACCTGCTGTAAAATGCTTGATTTCGAGAGTGAGCGAAACTAATGAAAACATTGTTGGGGTAAAACCTAAAGGGAAAGACCTAGCACCAAATCCAATTTGCCATCTGATCTAACTTCTGGAGGCAGTCAAAATGAGCCTTAGAATTCTTGCCTACCTTATTCCTGTGCTGAGATACAGGCTGCTCCAACCTGCTGTAAAATGCTTGATTTCGAGAGTGAGCGAAACTAATGAAAACATTGTTGGGGTAAAACCTAAAGGGAAAGACCTAGCACCAAATCCAATTTGCCATCTGATCTAACTTCTGGAGGCAGTCAAAATGATCCTTAGAATTCTTCCCTACCTTATTCCTGTGCTGAGATACAGGCTGCTCCAACCTGCTGTAAAATGCTTGATTTCGAGAGTGAGCGAAACTAATGAAAACATTGTTGGGGTAAAACCTAAAGGGAAAGACCTAGCACCAAATCCAATTTGCCATCTGATCTAACTTCTGGAGGCAGTCAAAATGAGCCTTAGAATTCTTCCCTACCTTATTCCTGTGCTGAGATACAGGCTGCTCCAACCTGCTGTAAAATGCTTGATTTCGAGAGTGAGCGAAACTAATGAAAACATTGTTGGGGTAAAACCTAAAGGGAAAGACCTAGCACCAAATCCAATTTGCCATCTGATCTAACTTCTGGAGGCAGTCAAAATGAGCCTTAGAATTCTTCCCTACCTTATTCCTGTGCTGAGATACAGGCTGCTCCAACCTGATGTAAAATGCTTGATTTCGAGAGTGAGCGAAACTAATGAAAACATTGTTGGGGTAAAACCTAAAGGGAAAGACCTAGCACCAAATCCAATTTGCCATCTGATCTAACTTCTGGAGGCAGTCAAAATGATCCTTAGAATTCTTCCCTACCTTATTCCTGTGCTGAGATACAGGCTGCTCCAACCTGCTGTAAAATGCTTGATTTCGAGAGTGAGCGAAACTAATGAAAACATTGTTGGGGTAAAACCTAAAGGGAAAGACCTAGCACCAAATCCAATTTGCCATCTGATCTAACTTCTGGAGGCAGTCAAAATGATCCTTAGAATTCTTCCCTACCTTATTCCTGTGCTGAGATACAGGCTGCTCCAACCTGCTGTAAAATGCTTGATTTCGAGAGTGAGCGAAACTAATGAAAACATTGTTGGGGTAAAACCTAAAGGGAAAGACCTAGCACCAAATCCAATTTGCCATCTGATCTAACTTCTGGAGGCAGTCAAAATGAGCCTTAGAATTCTTCCCTACCTTATTCCTGTGCTGAGATACAGGCTGCTCCAACCTGCTGTAAAATGCTTGATTTCGAGAGTGAGCGAAACTAATGAAAACATTGTTGGGGTAAAACCTAAAGGGAAAGACCTAGCACCAAATCCAATTTGCCATCTGATCTAACTTCTGGAGGCAGTCAAAATGAGCCTTAGAATTCTTCCCTACCTTATTCCTGTGCTGAGATACAGGCTGCTCCAACCTGCTGTAAAATGCTTGATTTCGAGAGTGAGCGAAACTAATGAAAACATTGTTGGGGTAAAACCTAAAGGGAAAGACCTAGCACCAAATCCAATTTGCCATCTGATCTAACTTCTGGAGGCAGTCAAAATGAGCCTTAGAATTCTTCCCTACCTTATTCCTGTGCTGAGATACAGGCTGCTCCAACCTGCTGTAAAATGCTTGATTTCGAGAGTGAGCGAAACTAATGAAAACATTGTTGGGGTAAAACCTAAAGGGAAAGACCTAGCACCAAATCCAATTTGCCATCTGATCTAACTTCTGGAGGCAGTCAAAATGAGCCTTAGAATTCTTCCCTACCTTATTCCTGTGCTGAGATACAGGCTGCTCCAACCTGCTGTAAAATGCTTGATTTCGAGAGTGAGCGAAACTAATGAAAACATTGTTGGGGTAAAACCTAAAGGGAAAGACCTAGCACCAAATCCAATTTGCCATCTGATCTAACTTCTGGAGGCAGTCAAAATGAGCCTTAGAATTCTTCCCTACCTTATTCCTGTGCTGAGATACAGGCTGCTCCAACCTGCTGTAAAATGCTTGATTTCGAGAGTGAGCGAAACTAATGAAAACATTGTTGGGGTAAAACCTAAAGGGAAAGACCTAGCACCAAATCCAATTTGCCATCTGATCTAACTTCTGGAGGCAGTCAAAATGAGCCTTAGAATTCTTCCCTACCTTATTCCTGTGCTGAGATACAGGCTGCTCCAACCTGCTGTAAAATGCTTGATTTCGAGAGTGAGCGAAACTAATGAAAACATTGTTGGGGTAAAACCTAAAGGGAAAGACCTAGCACCAAATCCAATTTGCCATCTGATCTAACTTCTGGAGGCAGTCAAAATGATCCTTAGAATTCTTCCCTACCTTATTCCTGTGCTGAGATACAGGCTGCTCCAACCTGCTGTAAAATGCTTGATTTCGAGAGTGAGCGAAACTAATGAAAACATTGTTGGGGTAAAACCTAAAGGGAAAGACCTAGCACCAAATCCAATTTGCCATCTGATCTAACTTCTGGAGGCAGTCAAAATGATCCTTAGAATTCTTCCCTACCTTATTCCTGTGCTGAGATACAGGCTGCTCCAACCTGCTGTAAAATGCTTGATTTCGAGAGTGAGCGAAACTAATGAAAACATTGTTGGGGTAAAACCTAAAGGGAAAGACCTAGCACCAAATCCAATTTGCCATCTGATCTAACTTCTGGAGGCAGTCAAAATGATCCTTAGAATTCTTCCCTACCTTATTCCTGTGCTGAGATACAGGCTGCTCCAACCTGCTGTAAAATGCTTGATTTCGAGAGTGAGCGAAACTAATGAAAACATTGTTGGGGTAAAACCTAAAGGGAAAGACCTAGCACCAAATCCAATTTGCCATCTGATCTAACTTCTGGAGGCAGTCAAAATGAGCCTTAGAATTCTTCCCTACCTTATTCCTGTGCTGAGATACAGGCTGCTCCAACCTGCTGTAAAATGCTTGATTTCGAGAGTGAGCGAAACTAATGAAAACATTGTTGGGGTAAAACCAAAAGGGAAAGACCTAGCACCAAATCCAATTTGCCATCTGATCTAACTTCTGGAGGCAGTCAAAATGAGCCTTAGAATTCTTCCCTACCTTATTCCTGTGCTAAGATACAGGCTGCTCCAACCTGCTGTAAAATGCTTGATTTCGAGAGTGAGCGAAACTAATGAAAACATTGTTGGGGTAAAACCTAAAGGGAAAGACCTAGCACCAAATCCAATTTGCCATCTGATCTAACTTCTGGAGGCAGTCAAAATGAGCCTTAGAATTCTTCCCTACCTTATTCCTGTGCTGAGATACAGGCTGCTCCAACCTGCTGTAAAATGCTTGATTTCGAGAGTGAGCGAAACTAATGAAAACATTGTTGGGGTAAAACCTAAAGGGAAAGACCTAGCACCAAATCCAATTTGCCATCTGATCTAACTTCTGGAGGCAGTCAAAATGAGCCTTAGAATTCTTCCCTACCTTATTCCTGTGCTGAGATACAGGCTGCTCCAACCTGCTGTAAAATGCTTGATTTCGAGAGTGAGCGAAACTAATGAAAACATTGTTGGGGTAAAACCTAAAGGGAAAGACCTAGCACCAAATCCAATTTGCCATCTGATCTAACTTCTGGAGGCAGTCAAAATGAGCATTTGAATTCTTCCCTACCTTATTCCTGTGCTGAGATACAGGCTGCTCCAACCTGCTGTAAAATGCTTGATTTCGAGAGTGAGCGAAACTAATGAAAACATTGTTGGGGTAAAACCTAAAGGGAAAGACCTAGCACCAAATCCAATTTGCCATCTGATCTAACTTCTGGAGGCAGTCAAAATGAGCCTTAGAATTCTTCCCTACCTTATTCCTGTGCTGAGATACAGGCTGCTCCAACCTGCTGTAAAATGCTTGATTTCGAGAGTGAGCGAAACTAATGAAAACATTGTTGGGGTAAAACCTAAAGGGAAAGACCTAGCACCAAATCCAATTTGCCATCTGATCTAACTTCTGGAGGCAGTCAAAATGAGCCTTAGAATTCTTCCCTACCTTATTCCTGTGCTGAGATACAGGCTGCTCCAACCTGCTGTAAAATGCTTGATTTCGAGAGTGAGCGAAACTAATGAAAACATTGTTGGGGTAAAACCTAAAGGGAAAGACCTAGCACCAAATCCAATTTGCCATCTGATCTAACTTCTGGAGGCAGTCAAAATGAGCCTTAGAATTCTTCCCTACCTTATTCCTGTGCTGAGATACAGGCTGCTCCAACCTGCTGTAAAATGCTTGATTTCGAGAGTGAGCGAAACTAATGAAAACATTGTTGGGGTAAAACCTAAAGGGAAAGACCTAGCACCAAATCCAATTTGCCATCTGATCTAACTTCTGGAGGCAGTCAAAATGAGCATTTGAATTCTTCCCTACCTTATTCCTGTGCTGAGATACAGGCTGCTCCAACCTGCTGTAAAATGCTTGATTTCGAGAGTGAGCGAAACTAATGAAAACATTGTTGGGGTAAAACCTAAAGGGAAAGACCTAGCACCAAATCCAATTTGCCATCTGATCTAACTTCTGGAGGCAGTCAAAATGATCCTTAGAATTCTTCCCTACCTTATTCCTGTGCTGAGATACAGGCTGCTCCAACCTGCTGTAAAATGCTTGATTTCGAGAGTGAGCGAAACTAATGAAAACATTGTTGGGGTAAAACCTAAAGGGAAAGACCTAGCACCAAATCCAATTTGCCATCTGATCTAACTTCTGGAGGCAGTCAAAATGATCCTTAGAATTCTTCCCTACCTTATTCCTGTGCTGAGATACAGGCTGCTCCAACCTGCTGTAAAATGCTTGATTTCGAGAGTGAGCGAAACTAATGAAAACATTGTTGGGGTAAAACCTAAAGGGAAAGACCTAGCACCAAATCCAATTTGCCATCTGATCTAACTTCTGGAGGCAGTCAAAATGAGCCTTTGAATTCTTCCCTACCTTATTCCTGTGCTGAGATACAGGCTGCTCCAACCTGCTGTAAAATGCTTGATTTCGAGAGTGAGCGAAACTAATGAAAACATTGTTGGGGTAAAACCTAAAGGGAAAGACCTAGCACCAAATCCAATTTGCCATCTGATCTAACTTCTGGAGGCAGTCAAAATGATCCTTAGAATTCTTCCCTACCTTATTCCTGTGCTGAGATACAGGCTGCTCCAACCTGCTGTAAAATGCTTGATTTCGAGAGTGAGCGAAACTAATGAAAACATTGTTGGGGTAAAACCTAAAGGGAAAGACCTAGCACCAAATCCAATTTGCCATCTGATCTAACTTCTGGAGGCAGTCAAAATGAGCCTTAGAATTCTTCCCTACCTTATTCCTGTGCTGAGATACAGGCTGCTCCAACCTGCTGTAAAATGCTTGATTTCGAGAGTGAGCGAAACTAATGAAAACATTGTTGGGGTAAAACCTAAAGGGAAAGACCTAGCACCAAATCCAATTTGCCATCTGATCTAACTTCTGGAGGCAGTCAAAATGATCCTTAGAATTCTTCCCTACCTTATTCCTGTGCTGAGATACAGGCTGCTCCAACCTGCTGTAAAATGCTTGATTTCGAGAGTGAGCGAAACTAATGAAAACATTGTTGGGGTAAAACCTAAAGGGAAAGACCTGGCACCAAATCCAATTTGCCATCTGATCTAACTTCTGGAGGCAGTCAAAATGATCCTTAGAATTCTTCCCTACCTTATTCCTGTGCTGAGATACAGGCTGCTCCAACCTGCTGTAAAATGCTTGATTTCGAGAGTGAGCGAAACTAATGAAAACATTGTTGGGGTAAAACCTAAAGGGAAAGACCTAGCACCAAATCCAATTTGCCATCTGATCTAACTTCTGGAGGCAGTCAAAATGATCCTTAGAATTCTTCCCTACCTTATTCCTGTGCTGAGATACAGGCTGCTCCAACCTGCTGTAAAATGCTTGATTTCGAGAGTGAGCGAAACTAATGAAAACATTGTTGGGGTAAAACCTAAAGGGAAAGACCTAGCACCAAATCCAATTTGCCATCTGATCTAACTTCTGGAGGCAGACAAAATGAGCCTTAGAATTCTTCCCTACCTTATTCCTGTGCTGAGATACAGGCTGCTCCAACCTGCTGTAAAATGCTTGATTTCGAGAGTGAGCGAAACTAATGAAAACATTGTTGGGGTAAAACCTAAAGGGAAAGACCTAGCACCAAATCCAATTTGCCATCTGATCTAACTTCTGGAGGCAGTCAAAATGAGCCTTAGAATTCTTCCCTACCTTATTCCTGTGCTGAGATACAGGCTGCTCCAACCTGCTGTAAAATGCTTGATTTCGAGAGTGAGCGAAACTAATGAAAACATTGTTGGGGTAAAACCTAAAGGGAAAGACCTAGCACCAAATCCAATTTGCCATCTGATCTAACTTCTGGAGGCAGTCAAAATGAGCCTTAGAATTCTTCCCTACCTTATTCCTGTGCTGAGATACAGGCTGCTCCAACCTGCTGTAAAATGCTTGATTTCGAGAGTGAGCGAAACTAATGAAAACATTGTTGGGGTAAAACCTAAAGGGAAAGACCTAGCACCAAATCCAATTTGCCATCTGATCTAACTTCTGGAGGCAGTCAAAATGAGCCTTAGAATTCTTCCCTACCTTATTCCTGTGCTGAGATACAGGCTGCTCCAACCTGCTGTAAAATGCTTGATTTCGAGAGTGAGCGAAACTAATGAAAACATTGTTGGGGTAAAACCTAAAGGGAAAGACCTAGCACCAAATCCAATTTGCCATCTGATCTAACTTCTGGAGGCAGTCAAAATGATCCTTAGAATTCTTCCCTACCTTATTCCTGTGCTGAGATACAGGCTGCTCCAACCTGCTGTAAAATGCTTGATTTCGAGAGTGAGCGAAACTAATGAAAACATTGTTGGGGTAAAACCTAAAGGGAAAGACCTAGCACCAAATCCAATTTGCCATCTGATCTAACTTCTGGAGGCAGTCAAAATGAGCCTTAGAATTCTTCCCTACCTTATTCCTGTGCTGAGATACAGGCTGCTCCAACCTGCTGTAAAATGCTTGATTTCGAGAGTGAGCGAAACTAATGAAAACATTGTTGGGGTAAAACCTAAAGGGAAAGACCTAGCACCAAATCCAATTTGCCATCTGATCTAACTTCTGGAGGCAGTCAAAATGATCCTTAGAATTCTTCCCTACCTTATTCCTGTGCTGAGATACAGGCTGCTCCAACCTGCTGTAAAATGCTTGATTTCGAGAGTGAGCGAAACTAATGAAAACATTGTTGGGGTAAAACCTAAAGGGAAAGACCTAGCACCAAATCCAATTTGCCATCTGATCTAACTTCTGGAGGCAGTCAAAATGATCCTTAGAATTCTTCCCTACCTTATTCCTGTGCTGAGATACAGGCTGCTCCAACCTGCTGTAAAATGCTTGATTTCGAGAGTGAGCGAAACTAATGAAAACATTGTTGGGGTAAAACATAAAGGGAAAGACCTAGCACCAAATCCAATTTGCCATCTGATCTAACTTCTGGAGGCAGTCAAAATGAGCCTTAGAATTCTTCCCTACCTTATTCCTGTGCTGAGATACAGGCTGCTCCAACCTGCTGTAAAATGCTTGATTTCGAGAGTGAGCGAAACTAATGAAAACATTGTTGGGGTAAAACCTAAAGGGAAAGACCTAGCACCAAATCCAATTTGCCATCTGATCTAACTTCTGGAGGCAGTCAAAATGAGCCTTAGAATTCTTCCCTACCTTATTCCTGTGCTGAGATACAGGCTGCTCCAACCTGCTGTAAAATGCTTGATTTCGAGAGTGAGCGAAACTAATGAAAACATTGTTGGGGTAAAACCTAAAGGGAAAGACCTAGCACCAAATCCAATTTGCCATCTGATCTAACTTCTGGAGGCAGTCAAAATGAGCCTTAGAATTCTTCCCTACCTTATTCCTGTGCTGAGATACAGGCTGCTCCAACCTGCTGTAAAATGCTTGATTTCGAGAGTGAGCGAAACTAATGAAAACATTGTTGGGGTAAAACCTAAAGGGAAAGACCTAGCACCAAATCCAATTTGCCATCTGATCTAACTTCTGGAGGCAGTCAAAATGAGCCTTAGAATTCTTCCCTACCTTATTCCTGTGCTGAGATACAGGCTGCTCCAACCTGCTGTAAAATGCTTGATTTCGAGAGTGAGCGAAACTAATGAAAACATTGTTGGGGTAAAACCTAAAGGGAAAGACCTAGCACCAAATCCAATTTGCCATCTGATCTAACTTCTGGAGGCAGTCAAAATGAGCAGTTGAATTCTTCCCTACCTTATTCCTGTGCTGAGATACAGGCTGCTCCAACCTGCTGTAAAATGCTTGATTTCGAGAGTGAGCGAAACTAATGAAAACATTGTTGGGGTAAAACCTAAAGGGAAAGACCTAGCACCAAATCCAATTTGCCATCTGATCTAACTTCTGGAGGCAGTCAAAATGAGCAGTTGAATTCTTCCCTACCTTATTCCTGTGCTGAGATACAGGCTGCTCCAACCTGCTGTAAAATGCTTGATTTCGAGAGTGAGCGAAACTAATGAAAACATTGTTGGGGTAAAACCTAAAGGGAAAGACCTAGCACCAAATCCAATTTGCCATCTGATCTAACTTCTGGAGGCAGTCAAAATGAGCCTTAGAATTCTTCCCTACCTTATTCCTGTGCTGAGATACAGGCTGCTCCAACCTGCTGTAAAATGCTTGATTTCGAGAGTGAGCGAAACTAATGAAAACATTGTTGGGGTAAAACCTAAAGGGAAAGACCTAGCACCAAATTCAATTTGCCATCTGATCTAACTTCTGGAGGCAGTCAAAATGAGCCTTAGAATTCTTCCCTACCTTATTCCTGTGCTGAGATACAGGCTGCTCCAACCTGCTGTAAAATGCTTGATTTCGAGAGTGAGCGAAACTAATGAAAACATTGTTGGGGTAAAACCTAAAGGGAAAGACCTAGCACCAAATCCAATTTGCCATCTGATCTAACTTCTGGAGGCAGTCAAAATGATCCTTAGAATTCTTCCCTACCTTATTCCTGTGCTGAGATACAGGCTGCTCCAACCTGCTGTAAAATGCTTGATTTCGAGAGTGAGCGAAACTAATGAAAACATTGTTGGGGTAAAACCTAAAGGGAAAGACCTAGCACCAAATCCAATTTGCCATCTGATCTAACTTCTGGAGGCAGTCAAAATGATCCTTAGAATTCTTCCCTACCTTATTCCTGTGCTGAGATACAGGCTGCTCCAACCTGCTGTAAAATGCTTGATTTCGAGAGTGAGCGAAACTAATGAAAACATTGTTGGGGTAAAACCTAAAGGGAAAGACCTAGCACCAAATCCAATTTGCCATCTGATCTAACTTCTGGAGGCAGTCAAAATGAGCCTTAGAATTCTTCCCTACCTTATTCCTGTGCTGAGATACAGGCTGCTCCAACCTGCTGTAAAATGCTTGATTTCGAGAGTGAGCGAAACTAATGAAAACATTGTTGGGGTAAAACCTAAAGGGAAAGACCTAGCACCAAATCCAATTTGCCATCTGATCTAACTTCTGGAGGCAGTCAAAATGATCCTTAGAATTCTTCCCTACCTTATTCCTGTGCTGAGATACAGGCTGCTCCAACCTGCTGTAAAATGCTTGATTTCGAGAGTGAGCGAAACTAATGAAAACATTGTTGGGGTAAAACCTAAAGGGAAAGACCTAGCACCAAATCCAATTTGCCATCTGATCTAACTTCTGGAGGCAGTCAAAATGAGCCTTAGAATTCTTCCCTACCTTATTCCTGTGCTGAGATACAGGCTGCTCCAACCTGCTGTAAAATGCTTGATTTCGAGAGTGAGCGAAACTAATGAAAACATTGTTGGGGTAAAACCTAAAGGGAAAGACCTAGCACCAAATCCAATTTGCCATCTGATCTAACTTCTGGAGGCAGTCAAAATGAGCCTTAGAATTCTTCCCTACCTTATTCCTGTGCTGAGATACAGGCTGCTCCAACCTGCTGTAAAATGCTTGATTTCGAGAGTGAGCGAAACTAATGAAAACATTGTTGGGGTAAAACCTAAAGGGAAAGACCTAGCACCAAATCCAATTTGCCATCTGATCTAACTTCTGGAGGCAGTCAAAATGAGCCTTAGAATTCTTCCCTACCTTATTCCTGTGCTGAGATACAGGCTGCTCCAACCTGCTGTAAAATGCTTGATTTCGAGAGTGAGCGAAACTAATGAAAACATTGTTGGGGTAAAACCTAAAGGGAAAGACCTAGCACCAAATCCAATTTGCCATCTGATCTAACTTCTGGAGGCAGTCAAAATGAGCAGTTGAATTCTTCCCTACCTTATTCCTGTGCTGAGATACAGGCTGCTCCAACCTGCTGTAAAATGCTTGATTTCGAGAGTGAGCGAAACTAATGAAAACATTGTTGGGGTAAAACCTAAAGGGAAAGACCTAGCACCAAATCCAATTTGCCATCTGATCTAACTTCTGGAGGCAGTCAAAATGAGCAGTTGAATTCTTCCCTACCTTATTCCTGTGCTGAGATACAGGCTGCTCCAACCTGCTGTAAAATGCTTGATTTCGAGAGTGAGCGAAACTAATGAAAACATTGTTGGGGTAAAACCTAAAGGGAAAGACCTAGCACCAAATCCAATTTGCCATCTGATCTAACTTCTGGAGGCAGTCAAAATGAGCCTTAGAATTCTTCCCTACCTTATTCCTGTGCTGAGATACAGGCTGCTCCAACCTGCTGTAAAATGCTTGATTTCGAGAGTGAGCGAAACTAATGAAAACATTGTTGGGGTAAAACCTAAAGGGAAAGACCTAGCACCAAATTCAATTTGCCATCTGATCTAACTTCTGGAGGCAGTCAAAATGAGCCTTAGAATTCTTCCCTACCTTATTCCTGTGCTGAGATACAGGCTGCTCCAACCTGCTGTAAAATGCTTGATTTCGAGAGTGAGCGAAACTAATGAAAACATTGTTGGGGTAAAACCTAAAGGGAAAGACCTAGCACCAAATCCAATTTGCCATCTGATCTAACTTCTGGAGGCAGTCAAAATGATCCTTAGAATTCTTCCCTACCTTATTCCTGTGCTGAGATACAGGCTGCTCCAACCTGCTGTAAAATGCTTGATTTCGAGAGTGAGCGAAACTAATGAAAACATTGTTGGGGTAAAACCTAAAGGGAAAGACCTAGCACCAAATCCAATTTGCCATCTGATCTAACTTCTGGAGGCAGTCAAAATGATCCTTAGAATTCTTCCCTACCTTATTCCTGTGCTGAGATACAGGCTGCTCCAACCTGCTGTAAAATGCTTGATTTCGAGAGTGAGCGAAACTAATGAAAACATTGTTGGGGTAAAACCTAAAGGGAAAGACCTAGCACCAAATCCAATTTGCCATCTGATCTAACTTCTGGAGGCAGTCAAAATGAGCCTTAGAATTCTTCCCTACCTTATTCCTGTGCTGAGATACAGGCTGCTCCAACCTGCTGTAAAATGCTTGATTTCGAGAGTGAGCGAAACTAATGAAAACATTGTTGGGGTAAAACCTAAAGGGAAAGACCTAGCACCAAATCCAATTTGCCATCTGATCTAACTTCTGGAGGCAGTCAAAATGATCCTTAGAATTCTTCCCTACCTTATTCCTGTGCTGAGATACAGGCTGCTCCAACCTGCTGTAAAATGCTTGATTTCGAGAGTGAGCGAAACTAATGAAAACATTGTTGGGGTAAAACCTAAAGGGAAAGACCTAGCACCAAATCCAATTTGCCATCTGATCTAACTTCTGGAGGCAGTCAAAATGAGCCTTAGAATTCTTCCCTACCTTATTCCTGTGCTGAGATACAGGGCTGCTCCAACCTGCTGTAAAATGCTTGATTTCGAGAGTGAGCGAAACTAATGAAAACATTGTTGGGGTAAAACCTAAAGGGAAAGACCTAGCACCAAATCCAATTTGCCATCTGATCTAACTTCTGGAGGCAGTCAAAATGAGCCTTAGAATTCTTCCCTACCTTATTCCTGTGCTGAGATACAGGCTGCTCCAACCTGCTGTAAAATGCTTGATTTCGAGAGTGAGCGAAACGAATGAAAACATTGTTGGGGTAAAACCTAAAGGGAAAGACCTAGCACCAAATCCAATTTGCCATCTGATCTAACTTCTGGAGGCAGTCAAAATGAGCCTTAGAATTCTTCCCTACCTTATTCCTGTGCTGAGATACAGGCTGCTCCAACCTGCTGTAAAATGCTTGATTTCGAGAGTGAGCGAAACGAATGAAAACATTGTTGGGGTAAAACCTAAAGGGAAAGACCTAGCACCAAATCCAATTTGCCATCTGATCTAACTTCTGGAGGCAGTCAAAATGATCCTTAGAATTCTTCCCTACCTTATTCCTGTGCTGAGATACAGGCTGCTCCAACCTGCTGTAAAATGCTTGATTTCGAGAGTGAGCGAAACTAATGAAAACATTGTTGGGGTAAAACCTAAAGGGAAAGACCTAGCACCAAATCCAATTTGCCATCTGATCTAACTTCTGGAGGCAGTCAAAATGAGCCTTAGAATTCTTCCCTACCTTATTCCTGTGCTGAGATACAGGCTGCTCCAACCTGCTGTAAAATGCTTGATTTCGAGAGTGAGCGAAACTAATGAAAACATTGTTGGGGTAAAACCTAAAGGGAAAGACCTAGCACCAAATCCAATTTGCCATCTGATCTAACTTCTGGAGGCAGTCAAAATGAGCCTTAGAATTCTTCCCTACCTTATTCCTGTGCTGAGATACAGGCTGCTCCAACCTGCTGTAAAATGCTTGATTTCGAGAGTGAGCGAAACTAATGAAAACATTGTTGGGGTAAAACCTAAAGGGAAAGACCTAGCACCAAATCCAATTTGCCATCTGATCTAACTTCTGGAGGCAGTCAAAATGATCCTTAGAATTCTTCCCTACCTTATTCCTGTGCTGAGATACAGGCTGCTCCAACCTGCTGTAAAATGCTTGATTTCGAGAGTGAGCGAAACTAATGAAAACATTGTTGGGGTAAAACCTAAAGGGAAAGACCTAGCACCAAATCCAATTTGCCATCTGATCTAACTTCTGGAGGCAGTCAAAATGAGCCTTAGAATTCTTCCCTACCTTATTCCTGTGCTGAGATACAGGCTGCTCCAACCTGCTGTAAAATGCTTGATTTCGAGAGTGAGCGAAACTAATGAAAACATTGTTGGGGTAAAACCTAAAGGGAAAGACCTAGCACCAAATCCAATTTGCCATCTGATCTAACTTCTGGAGGCAGTCAAAATGATCCTTAGAATTCTTCCCTACCTTATTCCTGTGCTGAGATACAGGCTGCTCCAACCTGCTGTAAAATGCTTGATTTCGAGAGTGAGCGAAACTAATGAAAACATTGTTGGGGTAAAACCTAAAGGGAAAGACCTAGCACCAAATCCAATTTGCCATCTGATCTAACTTCTGGAGGCAGTCAAAATGATCCTTAGAATTCTTCCCTACCTTATTCCTGTGCTGAGATACAGGCTGCTCCAACCTGCTGTAAAATGCTTGATTTCGAGAGTGAGCGAAACTAATGAAAACATTGTTGGGGTAAAACCTAAAGGGAAAGACCTAGCACCAAATTCAATTTGCCATCTGATCTAACTTCTGGAGGCAGTCCAAATGAGCCTTAGAATTCTTCCCTACCTTATTCCTGTGCTGAGATACAGGCTGCTCCAACCTGCTGTAAAATGCTTGATTTCGAGAGTGAGCGAAACTAATGAAAACATTGTTGGGGTAAAACCTAAAGGGAAAGACCTAGCACCAAATCCAATTTGCCATCTGATCTAACTTCTGGAGGCAGTCAAAATGATCCTTAGAATTCTTCCCTACCTTATTCCTGTGCTGAGATACAGGCTGCTCCAACCTGCTGTAAAATGCTTGATTTCGAGAGTGAGCGAAACTAATGAAAACATTGTTGGGGTAAAACCTAAAGGGAAAGACCTAGCACCAAATCCAATTTGCCATCTGATCTAACTTCTGGAGGCAGTCAAAATGAGCCTTAGAATTCTTCCCTACCTTATTCCTGTGCTGAGATACAGGCTGCTCCAACCTGCTGTAAAATGCTTGATTTCGAGAGTGAGCGAAACTAATGAAAACATTGTTGGGGTAAAACCTAAAGGGAAAGACCTAGCACCAAATTCAATTTGCCATCTGATCTAACTTCTGGAGGCAGTCCAAATGATCCTTAGAATTCTTCCCTACCTTATTCCTGTGCTGAGATACAGGCTGCTCCAACCTGCTGTAAAATGCTTGATTTCGAGAGTGAGCGAAACTAATGAAAACATTGTTGGGGTAAAACCTAAAGGGAAAGACCTAGCACCAATCCAATTTGCCATCTGATCTAACTTCTGGAGGCAGTCAAAATGAGCCTTAGAATTCTTCCCTACCTTATTCCTGTGCTGAGATACAGGCTGCTCCAACCTGCTGTAAAATGCTTGATTTCGAGAGTGAGCGAAACTAATGAAAACATTGTTGGGGTAAAACCTAAAGGGAAAGACCTAGCACCAAATCCAATTTGCCATCTGATCTAACTTCTGGAGGCAGTCAAAATGAGCCTTAGAATTCTTCCCTACCTTATTCCTGTGCTGAGATACAGGCTGCTCCAACCTGCTGTAAAATGCTTGATTTCGAGAGTGAGCGAAACTAATGAAAACATTGTTGGGGTAAAACCTAAAGGGAAAGACCTAGCACCAAATCCAATTTGCCATCTGATCTAACTTCTGGAGGCAGTCAAAATGAGCCTTAGAATTCTTCCCTACCTTATTCCTGTGCTGAGATACAGGCTGCTCCAACCTGCTGTAAAATGCTTGATTTCGAGAGTGAGCGAAACTAATGAAAACATTGTTGGGGTAAAACCTAAAGGGAAAGACCTAGCACCAAATCCAATTTGCCATCTGATCTAACTTCTGGAGGCAGTCAAAATGATCCTTAGAATTCTTCCCTACCTTATTCCTGTGCTGAGATACAGGCTGCTCCAACCTGCTGTAAAATGCTTGATTTCGAGAGTGAGCGAAACTAATGAAAACATTGTTGGGGTAAAACCTAAAGGGAAAGACCTAGCACCAAATCCAATTTGCCATCTGATCTAACTTCTGGAGGCAGTCAAAATGAGCCTTAGAATTCTTCCCTACCTTATTCCTGTGCTGAGATACAGGCTGCTCCAACCTGCTGTAAAATGCTTGATTTCGAGAGTGAGCGAAACTAATGAAAACATTGTTGGGGTAAAACCTAAAGGGAAAGACCTAGCACCAAATCCAATTTGCCATCTGATCTAACTTCTGGAGGCAGTCAAAATGATCCTTAGAATTCTTCCCTACCTTATTCCTGTGCTGAGATACAGGCTGCTCCAACCTGCTGTAAAATGCTTGATTTCGAGAGTGAGCGAAACTAATGAAAACATTGTTGGGGTAAAACCTAAAGGGAAAGACCTAGCACCAAATCCAATTTGCCATCTGATCTAACTTCTGGAGGCAGTCAAAATGAGCCTTAGAATTCTTCCCTACCTTATTCCTGTGCTGAGATACAGGCTGCTCCAACCTGCTGTAAAATGCTTGATTTCGAGAGTGAGCGAAACTAATGAAAACATTGTTGGGGTAAAACCTAAAGGGAAAGACCTAGCACCAAATCCAATTTGCCATCTGATCTAACTTCTGGAGGCAGTCCAAATGAGCCTTAGAATTCTTCCCTACCTTATTCCTGTGCTGAGATACAGGCTGCTCCAACCTGCTGTAAAATGCTTGATTTCGAGAGTGAGCGAAACTAATGAAAACATTGTTGGGGTAAAACCTAAAGGGAAAGACCTAGCACCAAATCCAATTTGCCATCTGATCTAACTTCTGGAGGCAGTCAAAATGAGCCTTAGAATTCTTCCCTACCTTATTCCTGTGCTGAGATACAGGCTGCTCCAACCTGCTGTAAAATGCTTGATTTCGAGAGTGAGCGAAACTAATGAAAACATTGTTGGGGTAAAACCTAAAGGGAAAGACCTAGCACCAAATTCAATTTGCCATCTGATCTAACTTCTGGAGGCAGTCCAAATGAGCCTTAGAATTCTTCCCTACCTTATTCCTGTGCTGAGATACAGGCTGCTCCAACCTGCTGTAAAATGCTTGATTTCGAGAGTGAGCGAAACTAATGAAAACATTGTTGGGGTAAAACCTAAAGGGAAAGACCTAGCACCAAATCCAATTTGCCATCTGATCTAACTTCTGGAGGCAGTCAAAATGAGCCTTAGAATTCTTCCCTACCTTATTCCTGTGCTGAGATACAGGCTGCTCCAACCTGCTGTAAAATGCTTGATTTCGAGAGTGAGCGAAACTAATGAAAACATTGTTGGGGTAAAACCTAAAGGGAAAGACCTAGCACCAAATCCAATTTGCCATCTGATCTAACTTCTGGAGGCAGTCAAAATGAGCCTTAGAATTCTTCCCTACCTTATTCCTGTGCTGAGATACAGGCTGCTCCAACCTGCTGTAAAATGCTTGATTTCGAGAGTGAGCGAAACTAATGAAAAACATTGTTGGGGTAAAACCTAAAGGGAAAGACCTAGCACCAAATCCAATTTGCCATCTGATCTAACTTCTGGAGGCAGTCAAAATGAGCCTTAGAATTCTTCCCTACCTTATTCCTGTGCTGAGATACAGGCTGCTCCAACCTGCTGTAAAATGCTTGATTT